>NW_015548354.1:36716-55245 GCF_001515605.1 Sinocyclocheilus anshuiensis
ATAACAAAGAGTGAAAAATTGAAGGGGGTCTGAATACTTTTATATATATATATATATATATATATATATATAGGGGCTTACGCACCAGCAGAGCCTTTTCATAGTTTCTAGAACTATTGGTGGAAATACCCGCTATTTGGTGTGTTTGCACCGCAGGAACTAGGAACGGTCTTAGTTCTCCGTTTGGGGGAACTAAGACTGCATTTACACTGCCACAAAAAAATATTATTTTTTTGCTCACATCAGACACAGATCGGAATTTGTTGCACACATGTAAACACAAAAATCCGCACGAGATCCGATTTTATTTTTTTGCATCTGATCTGGGACACTTCCAAATGTGGATTTTAATCGGATACATATCTGATAACTGGACATCCAACCTACATCTAAACACATATGTAATTCTCCACAGAACTCCTAATGTACTGCCCATAAAGATAGCATTTTAATGCCAGTGTGCTATATGTGCTTGCGTTTTATTGAGGCGGGAACTTCATATGTAAGACTTTGCGCAACATTCAGGAGCTAATTTTCAACCCCTGCCCAGCCAATTTTATAAACACAATAGCTTCGCTAATAAAACATACATTATATTTGTCAGCAATGAGGTTGTAAGGTCCAAGCAATTGGCCCAACGAAGGTATCCAATGGTGGCTGAAGGTTTCCTGCATTCAGTCTATTAGGTGCGCAATAATTTTATTATAACCTCGAATTTAAGGTGAAATGCAAATTGGATGTTTGTCCATTTCTAATTCTTCTTCTTCTGACATTTGATTATTCTAATTAACTCTTAACATTATATTTACTTATTCATTAGGAATCTATGTCACTCAGAGGTTTTCACGCCGGCCGGTATACGTGGATCTCACGATCACAAATTCTTCAGTCTGATCATTAATCAGAGGTTATGACTACTATTTAATAGACCGCCTCATGCTTGTCATTCTTTAAATATTGGTTCTGTTTAGCCCCCTAAGCCCCTTTCACACAGCACGTTGATTCCAGAAAATTGCCAGAGTGCCTTCTGCGTGAATGCAAACACATTCCGGGATGAACGCTGTGTGAACAAAAGTCAGGACCAATGCCATAAATGGTGTTGTAGTGATGACGCACGTTATCGTGTGACTCTTTTACCAGGTCTTTTGAAGGCAGATCAACGTTCATGACGAAAATATATATACACTGTGTGCACAATTATTAGGCAAGTGATGATTTTGACCATATCATCATTTTATCCATAATTTCCAAGTCAAACTGGAATGAAGCAGAGATCAGTGAACTCCTCACTATCTGCGCTTAAGCTGAGATCATTCGACAGTTTAGTAGAACAGTGTTTTTTTCTAGCCCCCTATAGTTGATTTAACTATATAACAACTTGAATAAAGCTGGGACGATAACCAGAGGTTATGGCTAGTACTATGAAGTATGCCTGAACCATGCTTAGTCGTACTCCAATAGTATTTTATTTAGCCCCCCATAGTTAATGCAACTGCATAACAACTTAAAGGGTTAATTTAACCAAAAATGAAAATTCTGTCATTAATTAATCACCCTCATGTCGTTCCAAACCCGTAAGACCTCCGTTCATCTTCGGAACACAAATTAAGATATTTTTGATGGAATCTAAGAGCTCTCTGATCCTCCATAGACAGCAATGATATTACCACGATCGACGCACAGAAACGTAGCAAGGACGTCTGTAAAATAGTCCATGTGACATCAGGGGTTCAACCGCAATTTTACTAAAGCTACGAGAATACTTTTTGTGTGCAAAGAAAACAGTAAAAACATAATTTATTCAGCAATTCTTCTCCTCGAGTTACTGTCTTCCGCCATTTTGGAGAGTACCCCAGAACGTAATCAACGTAATGAGGGTTGTTTACATTCATCATGTGCGTGCAGTCTACTGAACGGAAACGTTCAGATTCTGTAAATAAGACAACAAAAAAAGAGAAAAATAAAGAAAAAAGAATCAACCCTGAACAGCCTAAAAGAGTAGTCAGGAATTCGAATCCCACTTGGGGTAACATACATTTGCATAATGCCCACCTATTTTCTACATTGGCTGGCCACAAACAACTTGACCCGCCCTCAAGTGCTGTAGCTTGTTCATGTTGTTAACATCTTGTCGAGAAGGGACTGTGTCATATGCTGTGAAAGTAAATTTTTTTTTTTTTTTCAATTCCAAAAGATGAGGCCACAAATAATCATTGGTTAAAATTTATAGCAGTACAACCCCAATCGTTTTTGTGTTTCTGTCAGTTTTCTGATGACTGCTTCTCTAATCTCGGGGATTTCATGGGGCAGCACATGCAGACAATACACTTAGCTCACGAGATGAGACAAAATACAGATACCTGGTTCACTAGAACCAGACAATATTTTAATACTATTTTTAAGAAATTTTCAATAACAAAATATTTGTCTTTTAATTACAAAAAGTAAAACAATGCAGTTGTATTTTGAAATATTTTAACTAATCTAGGGCTGTAACTAATGATTATTTTGGTAATCAGGTAATCTACTGATTATTTTGACAATTGAGTAATCTGATATTTTTTAGTAACACCGTATAAACATATAGTTCGTCTTCGTGATGATGCCATGTACAGTTTTAGGTGTTTCATTTTTAATTTTATGAATGCTTCAAGTGCAGTTAATTATTTGTACGTGCATACAGACGACGGCAGGTGTTCTTTTATTTGCCGTCAAACGGTTGACCACTGCCGTGTGTGTACCTTTCGCAAAATGTGGCGAAAAGTCCTACACGATGGTAATAATGTGATTAAGGTGTGTACATGTCTATTCTGCACTTCAGTAATGCGACTAAAATAGGAATACTCCACATGTCTTAATTAGATTAGTGTTTACTTTGATTAATGGCCTGGTGACGTTTCACTTTACAGCGTGATCTAACGATGTTTAAATCCATTAAACTGTAATATTTGGCCACATGCAAACTCAGAAACTTTTATTTTGAAATCGCGATGTACAATAAATGGCATATTTAGAAATATGATGTATTCTCCTGTGTTGGCAAAGATTTATAAATGATTTACGTTAATAATGTAGTGAGAAAATGCAGTTTTCCCAGATGAACGTTAAGCAATTCAAATTCACAGTATATGCAGAGGAAGAGTTTAGCCCCTTTCACACATACAGTCTTTACTGGTAAATTACCGGTAACTTACCATTAAGAAATCATGTGTGAAGAGGACCTTTTCAAAAATCCCGGCAAATTTGTTCCGGCAATCATATCGTTCTTATGGAGATGACATGATTACTCTGAGCTGTTTACAAAGCTCCCGCTGCTCAATTTACATGAGTTTTTCTATGTAAATATGCGCTAGATGGACATCTTTGAACATTGCGCCTTGCAGCTTTTTCAACGTGTCGCACTTCTCCATTCATCAGGGCTGCGACTCTGCAATTGGATAATATTATGCGCGTCTCGTGTTTATAAGAGCAAAAAATTCTGATTGGCTAGTAATGCTAGTTTGGTTGAGAGTGAAAGCTGTGCCTGTGCTTCTCGCATACCATTGGTAGGCGAACTCATGGACTCGAAAGTGATAACAAGTTTTTTTTAAATGTAGGATTATTTTTCTCACAGCTCCTGCTCCAACTTTGACAACAGAGCCATCTTTAGGAATGCAGAATGCACCCCGGCTTGGCACCAACTATGCCAGTAGAGATGCTGTAGCTGTGAGGGATAGGTTTACTGAGCTGGTCGAGTTCCCTGGCAATACCGCTACTGATGCAGCATAATTTCTCAAAATCAACAGCTCTATTAAGAGCTACCCAAAATATCTATTCCAAGAGCTATTAAATTCTAATGCTATTAAACACAAAACACACTTTACACAGTGTATTGTTGTTGTATTACAGCCTGTTCCAAGTATGTTTACAAAACCTCTTCCATATCTTAAAGAACAAAATGAAGCTGCACGCTGCACGTCGGAGATCCGGCATGGTGCCGGAGAACTTTAAGCCCTGTATGCTGCTTTCACTTGTTGATTGGACAGAACGTTTTAATGCGCCTCCCACCAAATAAATCGTAATAAGCTTTGTAATTTGTTACTTTTGATGTCCGTTTACAGAAACACAGAATGTTAATGAGTGTAAGGAAAACTGATCGCTTTGACTCTAATAAAATAACTGAATCGCAGTGAGTCAGAAATTATTCAGAATGAACACTTTATCAACTATTTGTCCACCATTATGTTTGTCATTATATCGTACCAGTTCTGGATAAAATTCCTGTGGCCAATGATAATAATATAATTGAGTGATAAACACTGATTATGAGTGAGGTAAAAAGATCGGCAGTTTAAAAACAGTAACTTTAAGCACAACACAATACACTGCTCTTTATAATAAAGACAGGCCTTTACTGAACTACTCTAATACAAATAAAACTAGTCTAACAAATGCACATACACACAAAAACGTTCTTTTTTTGGAAGGAATCTAGACGGCCTGTGAACCAGAACATATGTAATGGATTATTGAAGTATAATGTCATTTCACTCGTCTTTGTCAAACATGAAACACCAAAAGTAAAAAGAAAATTAGGTTACCTTGTTTTAAACTTTTGGTGTTGTACATAACAAAATAAGCTCAATTGGATGGTTTTCTTAATAATTGACCTTGGTGACTTGGGGTCATAGCCTCCTTGTGCAAGTGCAAGCTTAAGGATTTCTTGGCTCTCACTACTTGTAATTATGTATGCTACAGGAAAACCATGCTCATCTCTCATAAGCAGTGTAAAAAGTAGCAAGGAATATTGATTCACACAATGCTACTCCAATGGTCCTGTAAGTCTTTTTGACTTCTTAATATTAATTTTTTGTTCTTTTTTTTTAATTTTTAGTTAATCCGAAATCAAATCCTACTTTGCAAAATCAGGGTGACCTGCAGGATGCAGTCTGCAACAGCACAGACACAATGAAAAAACCTTTGAGGGTTACAGGGACATTATTATTGTTCATAATGAATGTATTTTTAAGGCAGCAGAGTGAAAACAAGCAGAGGCAATGATAGCTTTAGCAACATTAGCCTTACAGAGTGCCAAGAAGCTCTTTCAGAAAGGCAATTTGGAAAACAAAATATGACGCGTGATACTACTTCCTTTGTCTGCTGTCCGGTCAGTACCGGCGCTTCCAATACTGAGGCCCTGTCCACACGAACATTATTTTTATTTTTAAATAAATAAATTTATTATTTTTAAAAAACGCGGCTTTTTCTACGTGGTTTGGCCATTCGTCCACACGCAAACGCAGCACCAGGTCACTGAAACCGAACATTTTTGAAAACGCCCGCCAGGGTGAAGATTTTCAAAAACTCCGGTTGCAGTGTTATCGTGCAGACAGCTTAACCGGAGTTTTTTGCTTGTGACATCGGAGCCTGCGCTGTTATCTCCGCCTACTGGAGACTTTTTCAGGCTTCTGATTGGCCAACATGGCTTTACAGTTGAGATTATATCGCCACCTGTTGGTTTGGCATGCTCTTGACAGTGCTTCATAGCATGCGTTTGCGTTTTCATGTGGACAGAGATTTAAAAAAAAAAAACGGAATAAGGAAAAACTCTATTTATAAAAATACCTGTGTACGTGTGGACATGGCCTCAGAGTACGCAGTTTGCGTAGGGCACCAACTCCCAGGGGGGCACCATCCCAGTTGCTCAAAAAAAAAACTTTCGTTTTCTATTAATATTAACATATAACATTAGGGTGGCCCTTATTTTTGGACTTTTGAAATTTTCTGCTCTCACCCTCCCAGTCAACTCTCCTTAATGAGAAATGGAAACAAGCCAAATTTTGCTGAGATTAACCTACGTTTAGGGTGTGCTCAACAAAGTTGAAATTCTTCATATTGTCTTAATGACAATAACAGCACGTAATTAATAATTATACAAAACCATTAGTAAACTGAATTATGTTAAAAACAAGAACACAGAACAGTTTTGTCAGTCTTACAATGTTAAATTACATTGGCGCCGATAGCCTTATTGACAGTGCACTGACATGTACAGATCTGGCCACTGAAAATGCGTCTTTTTTCACATGGCAGCCTGCAATTGTGAATGTTCCTTGCAGGCACTTTTTCAGATTTTTTAAAAACATTGTTGTGCTTCACACAATATCCACCAGGTGGTGCAAGGAACAACATTCTGTTGTTAAAGGGTCATGAAACCCCCCCGTTTCAGCACTGGTTAGTTCTCACCACAGTTTTAAAAAATGCTAAAAAACTGGGCGTGGTGCACAGTGGAGCGGAGGAGGGGGAAGAGGGGAGACAGACAACACACACATCTTCGAGTTCAGACAGTTTAATTTCGCTCCCATCGAGTTAAAAACACAAATAAATGCACAGCCATTTGCACTCTGCATTGAAAACATATGAACACGCTGTTGCACCTCTGAGAACTTTTAAGGCTTATTCTGTGGCGTTTATATAAGCCTTTTGACGGGTTGTGTCACAGAGCTGTAAAAATGGTTATGCTCACCAAGTGAATGAATCGCATTTGTGTCGAACTCTTATTACAAAGCAAAAACAAACACTCTTCTTCCATCCATGAACGTTTCTCTCAGTTAACATGCGCGATGTCATCTCACAGTCTGAAACTTCTGTCATAGCAAATCAACACATGCTGTTGTGAATAATTAAGCGAAGCCTCTTTTCATAGGATAAGAACACGCAGTCTCATGAATAATTTAATAGACACCGACGCGTCATCAATGTACTATAGTCCACAATGTAGACACAATGTTTTAAACCCGGAAGATGAAAATAGCGCAAAAAAGCTTAAAATTAACCAGTTTTCTCCAACAGTTAAAATGATCGGATGCTAACAATGTATTCTATGATGTGCAACACAAACACCTCTGCTAAAATCTCAGAAAAAGTAGTCTGGGGTTTCATGACCCTTTAAACACCACAGCCAGCTCTGGGGTGCATTTCCCAAAAGCATCATTAGGCTATGTTCACACTTGGCGTCTTTTTTGAAGCTGCCAGCGTCTGTTTTACATTATAATCCTATGGAGTAAACCGTGTTTTCAAAAAAGTCCTGAACGCTTTTTTTAAATGCCACCGCCGGCGTCTTTTTCTGCAGCTCAGAGCGTCTTTTCAAGTTGAAAAAAGTTTAACCTTTCTGAAAAAAACTCCTTACGTCAAGCGCCTTTTTGACAGCTGACCAATGACAAGCGAGTAGCGAGACCTGTCGTTTCCATAACAACAAGAACAAGAAAAAATGGAGAAGGTGCCGGTAGATAAACTGATCGTACTAGTTTCGGAGCACAAGGAGTTGTATGATATGAGCACAAAACTCTATCATAATACACATCATAAAGAGGCTGTGTGGGCACAGATTGGACGGATCCTTTTTTGTTCAGTTAAGTGTATCATCTACTACTTGTCGTTAACAAAATTATCACCTAGATAACGTTAGCTACTGTAGCATTAACGGTGACTCAGCAATGTTATCAATACCGTAACCAGCTGATAACAGCAGCTGTCAACAATTGTAACCTTTAGGCGACGCTTGCCGTCGGAAATGGAAGTACTTGAGGGACAAGTACAAACGTGAAAGGAGAAATGAGAAAGACAGGAGAAGTGGTTCTGAGGGAGGCTTTAAATGCTCATGGAAGTTAATGGGGGTCATGTCGTTCTTGGATCCCCATGTCCAGGATAGACCGACATCTACAAATTTTGAAACACCAGAAAGCATTTTAAATGCAATGTGTGAAAGTGTAGGAGAAGAGAGTGAGGTAACAAGATATGTAGTCTGTGACATGTACTAGTTAAGCCTATTGTATATTTTCATTGTATGTTTTACATGTAGCCTACTCTCTCTCTCTCTCTCTCTCTCTCTATATATATATACACATACATACACACACACACACACACACACTTGGTCAGAATTTTTGGTACCCTTGGTAAATATGATCAAAGAAGGCTGTGCAAATAAATCTGCATTGTTACTGCTTTTGATCTTTTATTTTAAAAATTCACAAAAAACTAACCTTAGATTTAACAATTCTGACCATGTGTGTGTGTGTGTGTGTGTGTGTGTATATATATATATATATATATATATATTAGGATGTAAGGGTTGCTTATATATTGATATATTAATAATATATTTATTGATGTGTTGTCTTCTCTCTTTTTTCCCAGAGTGCAATGGGTGACTCGGTGGTCAGCGGTCCACCAAGCACTGGCGGACACCAGCCACCACCACCAGCAGCACAAGCACCAGCACAGGAATCTCCTGCAGTTCGACCTCAGCCAAATCCTTCTCCAGCACCAGCATCAAGGGGAAAGAGGAGGGAGGTAGCACCAAGTCTCACCCAGTACCAACAACAAGTGCTGCAGTCCCTACAGCAGGATGTAGATGAGCATGAGCACTTTCTGCTTAGTTTTGCACCAGCATTAAGAAGGCTTGAGCCTCGCAAGCAGGCTATGGCGAGGCTGAGAATGCAAACACTGTTCTTTGATTTGGGGAATAGCCTTAGATAATCAGATGTCCATATTGTTATAACTATAACATTACCATTAACTGTAATAATAATTTACAAATATTAAATTGTTGATTCTTTTTTAACAGTAAAAACACAATGATAATAAACTATGCAATTACTATCAAATCTGTTGTGTGCTTCATTTTGTTCTTTAAGATATGGAAGAGGTTTTGTAAACATACTTGGAACAGGATGTAATACAACAACAATACATTGTGTAAAGTGTGTTTTGTGTTTAATAGCAGTAGAATATAATAGCTCTTGAATAGATATTTTGGGTAGCTCTTAATAGAGCTGTTGATTTTGAGAAATTATGCTGCATCAGTTGCGGTATTGCCAGGGAACTCGACCAGCTGGAGACATGAAGTACTCAGCAAACCTATCCCTCTCTGCTGGCATTGTTGCATTCTGCATTCCTAAAGATAGCTCTGTTGTCAAAGTTGGAGCAGGAGCTGTGAGCACATCCCTCCTCAAGAAATTGTGGAGCATACAGGTGGCCTTCACAATCTTCTCAGCTACCTCTGGAGACACTCCCAGTACCCTGCGATATACTCTCCATTGTGCTGCCAGTATACCAAATGTACACTCCACCATTCTTCGAGCATGGGAAAGATGAAAATTAAAACCTTTCCTTTCTCCAGTGTTGTGTCCAGGGTAAGGGCAGGTAAGGATGTTTCTTCAGTCTTCAGGTATCCTCAGGGTGCTCTGGCGTAGGGCAGATCCAAAGGCAGAGGCAGCCAGTGTTCCTCCATCACTGTTTCTACCATAGGCACCAATGTCTACAACCCTGAAGCGATACCTGGCATCAACAACTGCAAGAACTATTGAAAATGTCCCTTTGTAGTTGTAGTACAGGGACCCACTGGATGGAGGGGCTTCGATGACTACATGCTTCACATCCATTGCTCCAAGGCAGCTTGGGAAAGCCAAAAGATGTTGGAACTCAGCAGTAATCTCCCTCCACACTGCTACATCAGGCACAGGCATGCAATCAGATAGTAGACAGTTCCAGATTGCCTCACACACCTGGCTGACTATTCCAGCCACAGTACTGGCATCTACCCTGAAGCTAAAGGCAATAGACCGGAAAGAATCGCCTGTTGCCAAGTACCTTTAAAACAAATTAGATATTTTATTTAAACCTATTATTAAAGTGGTCTTATGTTAATCTTTATTCATCTTATTAGCTTGTCAGCAACTAGAACATTATATCATTTACAGAGACTACAAGATGCACAGCAGCCTCTGGCAGTGAAAATAGATCCTGTGAATATGAGGCCATCTAGTGGAATATGCTGCATTACAAGATGTGTTGGACTGGCTTAATTATTGTTTTAGTACCTTTATGTTATGGAGATAATATCCCGTTTATAACTATGTAGGCCTATGTGACAAACGAAAGCACTCAAACTTAGTAGTTTTTTTTATAGTCCCCCTGTAGTCAAATATTTTATCCCTTAAAACTTATCTTTGATCATCAAAATGACATATTTAAATGTTTTTTCTTGTGAAAATAATTTTCTCATGCCTTAAAATAGCTTGAATGTAACTCTAAACCCTTGCCTCATTTACTATACGCGGCTCTATGAATATGCAAATTAGTCCCGCCTCCGCTCAGTCACACACCAGCCAGCGCCTCCTGATCCACTGAACTGTAGTAACCGCAAAACAATGGCATACACGGATAATGACTGATAAAACTATGTTTTTACTAGCGGACAACTACAGTGAATACTGTAACATTAGTTCAAGTTACTTACTTGACGAGATTGGCACATGGTTTGTCTAAAAGCATATTAAAAACACCACATAGACAAATAAACAACATAAAAAACTTGATTTTCACTACAGGGGGAATGCCCTTTCATGTGAATCTAGCATTTCAAATGTACATAGGTATGTAACGTTAGCTAGCTCCACCTGTCAAAAGAGGGATCAGAAAAGTCGGATGACTCACCTTAAACAAATGCAGAGACGTTCCTCTGGGCTGATGAATTTTGCCTGAATTTTGTCTGCGTTTTTGCAATCAATGGTGCAATAATTTGTAGCAGGTCTTCAAACTGACTTTTGTTTAGTCTAAAATATGCCGCAAACCGTGCATCATCCAACTGGAGCTCCTGGACTAAATTGTTGTAAGCACCATACTGGTTCCTTCCCCGTATAATGTCGTGCAGCCACAAACGTCGTTGTAAACCGACATTCTCTTCACCATTAACTTCAAAAGCCAACGCAAGAGCCAATTTCCTCTTTCTCTACATTTTTGCACCACACAGCACTAGGCTACTGTTGCAATAGCAACAAAAGACACCCTCAGCTGCTATTTGTAACCGAAACGCTGCCCGCTTTTTTTTTTCACTAAAAAACGCCCTTGTCAACTTTTTCTTGTCAAAAAAGACACCAAATGTGAACATAGCCTTAGCCAACTATGGTTGCAAGTTCCATCGTTACCAACATAGTTAAATGATTCCGTGTTTCCCGAAACATAGTTCAAAGGAACATTTGCAAACAACGTCGCAAACTTACATGGTTGGAACTACAGCTCTCGACCTGTGGTTAGAATCATAGTTTCTTGTTAGAAAGACAAGACAGGGTGGAGGTGGCGGCAGGCTGGATGGAGGAGGCAGAAGCCAGGCTGGAGGTGGCAGCAGCCAGGGTGGAGGAGGAGGCAGGGTGAGAGAAGGAGCCGGCAGACTGGATGGAGGAGGCGGCAGCCAAGGTGGAGAAGGTGGCAGGCTGGATGGAGGAGGCAGAAGCCAGGCTGGAGGTGGCGGCAGCCATGGTGGAGAAGGTGGCAGGGTGAAAGAAGGAGCTGGCAGACTGGATGGAGGTGGCGGCAGCCAGGGTGGAGGTGGCAGCAGGCTGGATGAAGGAGGCGGCAGCCAGGGTGGAGGTTGCGGCAGGCTGGATGAAGGAGGCGGCAGCCAGGCTGGAGAAGGTGGCAGGCTGGATGGAGGAGGCAGAAGCCAGGCTGGAGGGGGCGGCAGCCAGGGTGGAGGAGGAGGCAGGGTGGGAGGAGGAGGGGGGCAGCCAGGGTGGAGGTGGCAGCAGGCTGGATGAAGGAGGCGGCAGCCAGGGTGGAGGTTGCGGCAGGCTGGATGAAGGAGGCGGCAGCCAGGCTGGAGAAGGTGGCAGGCTGGATGGAGGAGGCAGAAGCCAGGCTGGAGGGGGCGGCAGCCAGGGTGGAGAAGGCGGCAGGCTGGATGGGAGTGGTAGCAGGCTGGGAGAAGACAGCAGCCTGGGTGGTGAAGAGAGACTCAGAGGAGGGTAGAATGTGGGAGGAGACAGAGAAGTTTGGGTCATCAGAGAGACTTGACACAGTTATGTCATGGTCTTCCCCGAAGCCCTCGTCTTCTTCATCTTCGCCTTCATTCACATCCTCCAGCATGTCCTCCGTCTCCTCTGAGTCGGGGTCCACCTTTAGGGGCTGTCCAGTCTGACTTAGGAGGTAGTCAACACCAAGCAGCTCTCCTAAGAAAAGAACAAAAAGACACATACATACACACATATAAATGACTAATCATATTCATAGATGCAACTGTAATCAGACTTTTATATTCGCAACTCAGTATAATGGGAATAAAAGCAATGATTCACTTAACTCACAATGCGATACTATTCACGATACTGTTTTACAATACGATATTTTCACAATAAAAAAAAAAAATTAGATCACAAATAAAAAAATAAAATAAGATAGATAAAATAAATCTCTACATATAGACAAACTAAGGCTTTGCTTCTCTTTCCTAGCCTGGATTGTTTGTTTTGTTTTGTTTTTTAATTTGAAACAAAAACAGAATGGTCTGACTTAAGCTTTATGAAATTGTAAGACATATCAGTGTATTCAGCAGGTGGCCTGAAAGTTGGCACAAAAGCCCTACCAAACAATGTCAGGCTGTTGGTGTTGACACAGTGGACCATATCTCCAGAGTAGGTCAGAACGGATGCTGACTTGCTGGTCACTCAAGGTTACGCAGTCCCCCGATCCTGATTCCACCTGTTCAGGCCTTCCAAGAGGTAGAGCTGGAAGTTTAGTGCATTGGCACTGGTTCCTAGAAGAAGAAAAAAACAGTTATACCAATACAAAAGGAGATGCATTTAAATCTAAAAAACTGCATAGAAATTATTTAAAACATCACACATGTGAGACGACACCAACTTGGAATGAACCTGTTTAAGTGGCAGTGGAAAGATTCCAGGGATGTGAACCCTCTGGCACAGCGATACCTGGTCAGGATGACCCCCGCCTTTGTGGTGGTGCCTACCTCAGTGTAGAGGCACACCTGGCACGTCCTGGATGCACTTGACATGACGTTTCTGCACATGCCAGATGTGCTCCATGCACACCTCATCCAGAAGTGGAACACCCATAAGGTCCCTCCCATTTGGCCCCCCAAGCTCCTGGAGCAGCCTCTCAATGAGGCATATGGTCACCTCCTCACTGCGCGTCCTCCTGCGGCAATAAAGGCTCAGCTCCTTTTTACTGATGCTTCTGTCCACCAGAAGATCAGTAATTGCTGGTACACCCTCCTGCATCAGCACTGGAGGTGGGACAGCTGCCTGACGGTATCGCTCCATGAAACCAGCCACCATCCTGTCCAGTCCTGGCTCCTCCTGCACCGACAGGATGCTGGTGAGTATCTGGCCGAACTCGTTGCCAATAGAGGTCACCCAAAGTGCTGTCCCCCGTCCATGGCCAGCCAGCTTCTTTGTGATCTAGAATTTACAAATGTAACGATGCATTTATAATGGAATGTTATTACTGACAACAACATGAATGTCTGTCTGACAGTATATA
Organism: Sinocyclocheilus anshuiensis; assembly: GCF_001515605.1. Lineage (NCBI taxonomy): Eukaryota > Metazoa > Chordata > Actinopteri > Cypriniformes > Cyprinidae > Sinocyclocheilus > Sinocyclocheilus anshuiensis. The sequence goes on from NW_015548354.1 coordinate 50,037, forward strand.
TAAGAAAATATTAGTCTATTACAGGGTCAGATTACCTGTTTAGTGGAATCCATCTTTAAGATGGTACCAAAGACGGATGTGATGCTGGCCTTGATATTGGTTCATCCGGCAGAGGATGTCCCTGCCATAGACGGACAGCAGCCAACGACTGGTGGGAATGCTGATGGGCTCTGGAGGCTCCTGGCAGACCACTGGAGTAATGCCGGGGCGATTCACAAAGTTAGCACACTCCCCAAGATAGTGTGCCAACCGATTCAGCCATTCCTCCCCATGATTTTCTTTCAGCTGCCTCACCAATCATGCTGGACTGTTGCCCAGCGTCCGGTCCCGAAGCAGCCTAATGACACGCATGTCACAGGCAAGCCTGAAATGCACATTGTTGCTGTGATGAGTTAATGTTCAATGGAGGGTCAATTCAGTGGTTTAACACTAGAACCACCACGGGGTAAAGCTAACTATGCCCATGAATACTGTTTTGATATGACTAAAAAAAATTATTATGTCACCATATTATGCCACTTCACAAAGTAATGTCAAGAGTCATGAAATTACTATTTTTAGTCATCAACTATGTTTTTGTCCTGTTGGTTTTATGTTCAAGGCTATTTTAAGCAGGCTATACTAATCACTTTTCTTAATGAGAATATTATCTATGATGTAATGAATAAAACCATTTTTATGATTAGGTTTTTGGTGTTGTTCTCTTATTCAAATTTTAAATGATGTAAATTGTAAATGTACACAATCACTGCTTTACTCACTTGCAGGTCAGGATCAGCCGGAACATTTTCTGGTGCGGAAGGTCAAGCTGGTCCCGGACAGTCTGACTTGTAGACAGATAGTTCAGAGAACACACAGTGCACCTGAGTGTCTCTGTCACCATCAGGTAGTACCTGTCGATGTCCAGGACCTTCCGAGCTCTTTTGTGGACACCATAGCCTGTCAGGTTCTTGCCACAAGCTGGACAGAAAACCCTCACCTTCCACAGGTGGTAGGGCATCCACACCATCAACCGATGGGTGAAGAACCGGTCAGGTGTAGGTGTCTGGTGGTAAATGAGAGCTGGGACAGGCGGCTCGTACCACAGCTTCAAATCTGGCCGCAGCTTGCCAGCGTGAAAAATAGTGCTGGCAATCCTCCTCTGGTCCTGCACAGGGATGGTCTTGGGCCATTCACCTGGCAGCCAGAAAGAAGCTGAGGCCCCAGCAGGGGCTGGCTGGACTCCTCCAGGCTCCTCCTGTATGGAAGACAATTTGTTATTGTGTTAAAGGCTGCACTAATATACAGCATAGCCTGTCCAATAAATAGGTGCTGCTGCACTCACAGAGGATGGAGATGGGCTGGGGGTCATCACAAAGGATGGAGGGGGAGAGGGGCTGGGAGGAGAAGGTCTAGCGGTTCCTTCAGAGGATGGAGGAGATGGACTGGGGGTCTTCACAGAAGACAGAGAAGGGGTGGAGGTCCTCACAGAGGATAGAGGGGTGGCGGCTGTCCTCACAGAGGCCATAGATGGAGTCCTCACAGAGGAAGGAGGAGAGGGGCTGGGAAGAGAAGGAGAGGATTCAGAGGGTGGAGCAGAGGGGCTGGGGGTCCTCCGATCCACTAAGTTGGGTTTTAGTGAAGTCGACTTGGACCCGCCAAAGCGTGACTTAGTAAACTAAAAAGAGAAACAAAGTTAATTGTATGACTGAAGTTACATATAGCATTTTAATTTCATAATTATTATTTTTTTTAACATAAACATAAATCTGTCCTATCAAACAAATACAAAATGATTCTAAGTAGGCATTAATTAAAGAGAAAATATTCACCATAGACAAACTTAGAGGGGGCCTCAGGAATGAGGGTGGGGCAGAAGCAGCAGTTTCAGGAGCCGTATCGGAAGCAGCAGGAGGTGCAGCAGAAGAGTGAGTGGCAGTGGCAGTGGCAGACTGCTAATACAACCACCGAAGGGCATAAAATATAGTGAAATGGCATAACAGCATTTTACTAGATATGTGATGCTACATCAAATGTCATTTTCAAATTGATTACCTTATTGGTGTGGAATCCACAATTGCAGGCCATGGAGTCTCCAAAGAGGGTGGTCTGCCCACGTGCCGGCATGGGGCATTTCTCAATCTGAAAAGATAAGAATCATTGTTTACTTTACTTACTTGTCTGAACCATTGTCACTACATACATACTACATACTATATAATGAGAAGTAACTTTGCTTTACCTTCTGGTAGAGGTCATACCACTTCCGCTGCCTTGGGGCTGGTCTGTTGCCTTCTCCAGAAGGCCAACCCCCACAGCTGGCAAAAGCCCTCAACCTGGCCATCCACTCGCCATCTCCCATGGCCTTGTGGCTCTTTGGCTTAGTGCTCATCTACACATAAAATGGAAAAAACATGGATTTCATTCATAATTCTTGTTTAAAATAAATAAATAAATGTATGTAATGTTAGGTTAGCATTAGTGATTGTTAAAAAGAGACACTCGAATACATGACCAATTAAGGGTGGGCAATAAGACCAAAATCTAACTTTAGGATTTGAGAAATTTCACAGTATTTTTCCAAATTATTTCACAACAACTACGTATCTCAATATAGTTATTTTTGTTATTTGATTTTTATTTAAATGAGAACAAAGTAAATTACAAACAATAGGACTAATACATTAATAACAAATACAGTAGTAATAATAACAATACAACAATGTAATAAGAAATTCTAGAGAAATTGCATAAAGTGTAAAATTAAAACACTGCATAGTCTTCACTGTCTCAGATATGAACTGTTCCTTTTTAAAGCAGTGAGTGTTTTTTCTCTTTTTTTTCTGTTTAACATTAATGACAGACAGCGAGTAAATTAGGCTGCCGCACTGAATGCACGGACCCAATATACTGATACACATCCGGGTTTCACCCAACTGATTTATTTACGTCTATTTATTTTATACATTTATTTAACACGTAAACACAGATGGGCATTTTGGCGTAATTGTGTGTGTATTTGACCATTCAAGTGCAATAAACCGCCACAGAAAACGGAATTCGCGATCACATACTGTCTGTGCGTGCTCGCGCGCCTCTGCTATGTTCTTATTCCCTGCATACTGTGCTTAATGTGCTTAATAACTTTATTTGACATCAAGCATATTCCGCTCTTTATTTGTATTCATTAATACATGTTCATTCTTACATTATGTGTCAATAACTGTAAGTAGTAATAATACATGCAGCGAAATAAACGATTTAGCTAAATCCCTAACGATAGACACGTCAAGATATCATCGTCAAGATATAAGCCGTCATATCGCCTACCACAACAACCAATTAAGTACATGGTTAACTGAAACAAAGAAAAATTATTACATACATTGCTCGATGATAATATTGCGCGCTCGTCAGAATAGACTCCGTCACCAGTGTCGTCATCCAATCTCACAGAGCAGCGATTGGCTCTCAAATCTCACAATGGAGAGCGAGCTCAGCGATTGGTTCTCGAATCTTACAATGGAGAGCAAGCTCAGCGATTGGCTCTCGTCCAATCTCACAATGACAGCCAATCCTGATCCAGCAGGCGCCACAGAGACCTGCGGCATAACATCCGACGGAAAAAACTGTAAACGCTCAAAAGGTGCTACGAATGCTGCTCCACGCATGCGTTAGCGGACACGAGTCTCGTGTGTTAAATTCTGCGCTTGCGGACACATGGCAGAATGGCAGCGAAAAGCTTCCTTCATCCCTGGGTGGGCTCAAACCACCAACCTTTCGGTTAACAGCTGAACGTGCTAGCCGATTGTGCCACAGGGACCGGCAGCTTAGCCTCCTCTGGTTTGTGGTGACACAAAAATCAACGCTATGCGCGCCACTCAGATTAGACACAACACTTGTCCTGCGTCAGCAAACTGAGGTCAAGAGACTCATTGGAGACCCGTTGGGAAGAGCGAGAGAGCCATAAGGTGCACCCAACGTGGGGCTCAAACCCACGACCCTGAGATTAAGAGTCTCATGCTCTACCGACTGAGCTAGCTGGGCGGCTGCGATGGACCGCTCCGGGCTGGTTGCGGTTTTCATAAGTGCCCAAATTTCACGAACGAAACGGAGCCTCACTTTTCGCACAGGCTTGAGAAAACCTCTTGCGGGTAAAGTGAGGGTTAAGCCTAGCGGTAGGCTTAGAGCAGGGGCATCCAAACTAAGTCCTGGAGGGTCCTTGTCCTGCCGAGCTTAGCTCCAAGCCCAATGAAACACACCTGAAGCAGCTAATCAATCATCACACACCAGGCAGACTAGAAACTTCCAGGCAGGTCTGTTGGAGCTGGCTGGAGCGAAACTCTACAGGACAGTGGCCCTCCAGGACACAGTTTGGACACCCCTGGCTTAGAGTGTGCTTTGTTTGTTTTAGCCATGCCTGTTGCTGGGGAACACAGTTTGAACACGCAGAGCAGGCCGATAACATGCACAATCAAAACCCGGAGTTAAAGTTCCGTTTCAATCTGTCGCAAGAGAGAGCGGTCACTGAAGGCAAACTTTCCCAATTTCCAAAGGTAAAAAGTGAGCCATACAGCAAAAATTGGAGGACCCAACCTCCAACCGGAAACTGAAAATACAAAGATGCTAGTACATATTGGAGTGCGCCAAATCGATTGACCTCTCGTCCAAAAGCCTGAAAGGCTACAAGTTCAGGCAACTCCACAAACGTTCCAGGCAAGGAGTTCTGTCCCACAGTGTGAATACAGTTTGCAAATTCCGACAGTATATGATTCGAAAGTTATTTTCGTGGCGCTCCTAGAGGGAGTTTTGAGCAGGACCTCCCTGGAACACAGGCCTCCACCACCCGGAACAAAACATGAGCACTCCGTGTACACGCCACAGCAAACTTGAGCCGACACGAACCTTCACTTACCACCCTTTGTCTTCTTTTACCACAAGGCAACTGAAAAAACTGTAAACGCTCAAAAGGTGCTACGAATGCTGCTCCACGCATGCGTTAGCGGACACGTGTCTCGTGTGCTAAATTCTGCGCTTGCGGACACATGGCAGAATGGCAGAGAAAAGCTTCCTTCGTCCCTTGGTGGGCTTGAATCACCAACCTTTCGGTTAACAGCCGAACGCGCTAGCCGATTGCGCCAAAGCTGGGGAACAATAGTCTGTATAAGGGGGGGGAAGAAGGAGTAGAAGGGTGAAGCAGGAAAAATAGAGAAAAATTGAGAAATTGAGA
>NW_015548355.1:0-842 GCF_001515605.1 Sinocyclocheilus anshuiensis
AAGTCGTCAGCTGTTAGAGTTGATGAAGGAGAGGGAGGAGGAGGATAAAGTAGGCAGGAAAATGTTTTAAAGAGCATGTGAGAGTTAGGCGAATTGTTAATTTTGTTGTGATAGTCTGTCCTTTTAGCAGTTTTAATTTACGAGAACAACAACACTGGTCGGGTAATTTTATTTCATTTAAAAATTTAATTTGAATCCTAACTTTCACTTAATTTTTTTATTTATTTTGATGCTAGGGATGCACAGATAAAAATTTTGGCCGATACCAATAACCGATAATTGTTTAAATATGAAAGCCGATAAACGATATGTTGGCCGATAAACCTAAATCCACATTTTTACATAATTTTTGAGAGCCTGATTACCAAAAAAGTCTCACCATTAAAAGGCATTAAACACTTCAGCATAAATCAAACATAAAGCAGCCTTACAAATAAATAAAATAATGCTTAAATAATAGAAACAAGTAACTAGACAACATTACTTGCGTGTAAAAAAAATAAATAAATCATGTGCCATGGATAAATTAAACGAAATATCCTCCGCACTGACAATAATTAAATTATTTTAATTCAACAATATTGTTGATGAAAAAAATAAGATACAAATAAAAGTGGTGGTTATTATATTAATAATATATCAATGATTTTGAAAAAGAAGTATCTTAAATTAATACCACTGTTTCAAATAGAAGCATTGCGGTTTGAGCTGAGTGCGCTGTAGCTGAAGAGCTGAATGAACACCAGTAAACTAAAGCGCATTGTTAGCGGGTTAATTAGGCTGTTATTAATATTAATATTAATCAACCCTCTACATTGCGAGTAAATCACTCGCATATGCGA
>NW_015548356.1:0-118 GCF_001515605.1 Sinocyclocheilus anshuiensis
TTAAGAGCCGCACGGATCCAATTTACTGTTACACAAGTATTTTCAATCTCAACTCTTTACTAGGGATGCACCGAAATGAAAATTCTTGGCCGAAGCCGAACAAAATGAAACACTGGGC
>NW_015548356.1:485-1157 GCF_001515605.1 Sinocyclocheilus anshuiensis
ACATTAGAATATATTACAGATCCCAATTTGAACACTATGTGTGAATGTTATAATAAATGTATTAATAGAGCTGTTGTAGGGTAATTATTATTATCATTATTATTGTCTTACTTTTTTATTTTATTTTACAGAACGACAGTAAAATTACAATATTATCATTTATGAATGTCGATGAAGTTGTTGCTTTTTCTCGGCTTTTACTTTGGCAGAAACCCACAGGAAGATCTCAGTGCTTCTTTTTGTTGAAAACAGCATGCAGATTTATAAATGATTCTCATTACAAATTTGGGAAGATGTTTGTTGCACGTATCACATTGTTACATCCATGCCTTATAAAAATTCCGAAAAATAAAACTGAGCAGCTGACGAGTAACACTGATTCAGCGCAGATTTTCCTTGCGCTTTGGACTTTGAACACTGGCTAAAAAGCAGACGTAACAGTTTCAGCGCAGATTTTCCTCGCGCTTTGGACTTTGAACACTGGCGCGAGCTCGTGCAGCGCTGTCAGAATACATGCAATGCGTGCGTGCATTATAAAATATAACATTCTGCAGTTGATTTACTAATCGTTTAAAGGTAATTTCGCGATTTCAATCATCATACAGTAACCTAACCACCAGCATCAGCCACCTCTTCTTCTCATCGGAGACGTGATGCAGCACTAAACAGTCT
>NW_015548356.1:1352-1496 GCF_001515605.1 Sinocyclocheilus anshuiensis
CACCGAAAGAGATTTTTTTGCTATTTTCGGCCGAATAATTTCGGTTGCCGAATATTCGGGGCATCCCTACTGTTTACATTCATTTATTACATAACCGATGAGGGTTTACGTGAATAATCACTAAGCGCCGCATTTTGACATATT
>NW_015548357.1:0-1321 GCF_001515605.1 Sinocyclocheilus anshuiensis
CCGCTGGACTGGAGTAGAGAGGAGGGAAAATAATAAGGGGGGACATTACTTCGTGCGTCTGTTTCATCTTGTCATATTCACATTGTTTTAAATAACTGATTGAACAATTCAGCTTTAAATGATTCAAGATAGTATTTCGCTAGTTTGTTGTTCCTGGTTTTGAATTTTGTGCACAGGTGCGTTGGACAGGGGGTAATAGTGGAACTGGGGCCCTCAACGAGGGGGGCCTACAAATATATATTGATAATCCATAATATTATCATGAGGAAATGACAATTAAATTACATAATTACATGTTGTCAGTAGGAATAACATTTTGCAAGAAGAATTTTGTAATGTGACTTTTACCAGGGGAACCCTGCCAAAAAAACATATATTTTACCTCCTGGAACATGATTTTTACCGGGAATCCCCCTGAAAAGCGATTGGGCTAGTTTTGAGTAGCAATTGGACGGGTTTTGCTGTGAAAACCTGGCAACCTTAAGAGAGGGAAAGAAAGCTGCAGGAGTCAGAACAACTTCTAGTTATTGTTTTTAGTTTTGAGTAGCAATTGGGCGGGTTTTGCTGTGAAAACCTGGCAACCTTAAGAGAGGGAAAGAAAGCTGCAGGAGTCAGAACAACTTCTAGTTATTGTTTTTAGAAGAACGGTAAGCATAAGCGTTCTTATCCCTTTGCCTCGTAAGTGTCAAACATAGCAGTACTAAGTGGATACTTATCACTAATGCCACTTAACCCATTTCAGTTTGTAATTTTTGTATATACTTACTGTTTCATATCAATGTAGAGGTCAATGTGCAGTACTGCCAATGCTCACTTTACTCAGATTACTCAATGTGCAATATTATGACTTTTACTATAGGCTATAGACTATATACTTTTATAATTGTACTGTACACAGTCTATATTCTTATTTATTGTCTGTGGTTATATGTTTGTTTTCTTACACCAGTCAGGAGCAGTGCTCTTAATTTCATTGTGTGCAGAAAAATACAATGACAATAAAGGCTTTCAATTCAATTCAATTCAGAAGCTTTATTGAGAAATTTAAAACAGAAAGCCCAAAAAGCAAACATTTTCTTAATGCAAATACAATTAGCAGACAATAAAAGTTGTTGATAAAATATGTGATGCGATCTAGGAAAACCCACCACATGGTGAAATTTTACATTTTTTAGTAAACCTGTCAGATTACTAAATCGCGCTCTAATGCACGTCTGTGTCGTATGATAAATTCTAGCATTATTAACGATTTTTCTGTGGCATTTGTGAAGAATAGTAATGTTTCTGCCTTTGAAAACCCATCATCTTATTTGGACCCAGA
>NW_015548358.1:0-491 GCF_001515605.1 Sinocyclocheilus anshuiensis
TTATATGTATTCTAAATAAACTACAAACAAAAAATATATAATTTTTTTTTTTTCCTCACATTCTTTCTTGTAGCAATTCCCTCACAGTCACACACCTGACAGCTCATTATGCAGCTCATTATGCAGGCCTTTGTCTTCTCAGGTGTGAATCACAGCATTATTCATGATCATTCACGCCTCCTCGCACATACCTTTTCTACACAAAATGTGTCTTAGAAATTTTAAATCAATATATTGTTTTCTGTGAGTGAGTAAACAAGATGATTTTCACATCATTCTGAAGCAAAAACTCTAGACTTCAAGATCCAGTTCTATTTTCACATCATTTTGAAGCAAAACCTCTAGACTTCAAGATCAGTTCTCAAAAGTCTTGTGAGCAAATGTTCTGTATGTGTTTTATGGCCTTATTTCAGTGACTTTAAAACTTTCAAATTGTCACTAAGCAGGCATAAACGTTGTTTTCTCAAAAACACAATCACGTAAATACATGC
>NW_015548359.1:0-563 GCF_001515605.1 Sinocyclocheilus anshuiensis
TCATAAAAATGCTTAATATCGGCGCCAATAATCAGTCGACCCCTAATCCCGACCGCTAGATAGCAGTCTTCATCTCTGAATTTAAACAGTGACAGGAAACACTAGCATTAGGGTACGCCACTAATGTTAGCGTTAAAATAGTTAACTGCTAGTAATGGAGGAAGAAAGAATTGTTCCAGTTCCCGTTTCAGTGTACAATGCTGAAGTGTGTCGTCATTTGGTCTTTTAAAGGGTTACTCCACCCCAAAATGAAAATTTTGTCATTAATCACTTACCCCCATGTCGTTCCAAATCTGTAAAAGCTTCGTTCGTCTTCGGAACACAATTTAAGATATTTTGGATAAAATCTGGGAGGCTTGTGACTGTCCCATTGCCTGCCAAGTAAATAACACTGTCAAGGCCCAGAAACGTATGAAAGACATCGTCAAAATTGTCCATCTGCCATCAGTGGTTCAATTTGAATTTTATGAAGCGACGAGAATACTTTTTGTACGCAAAGAAAACAAAAATAACGACTTTATTCAACAATTTGTCTCCTCCGCGTCACCCTGGTGCCATTTTGG
>NW_015548359.1:863-1030 GCF_001515605.1 Sinocyclocheilus anshuiensis
CTCTACACTGCACAAAACTCGCGTTTGAATCATCAGTGGCAAATTCTTTAAATATAAAAAAACGTACTTACAGGCAGTGAGTCAGAAGTGCCAGACTGTCCTTGCAAAGTTGATCAATAAAGCCCTGATTTCTAGTTGTGTCCTCTTTTGGAAGGCCAAACAAAGTA
>NW_015548360.1:0-5234 GCF_001515605.1 Sinocyclocheilus anshuiensis
CTCCAGCGCCACCATTTTCCAGAACTGCAACCTACCTGGAGTCTCAGGTGTCAGGTTCTCAGAAACTGTAAGGTTAAGTATAGAATCCTAAAAAATGACCCCTACTTAATAAGAATCACATACTGAAGTGTAGTAAAATACTTGAAGAGGCACCTGCCAGTGCCCTTTTGTGAGGTCAAGTGTAGAGATGTACGGGGCCCTTCCCAGGCGATCCAGGAGCTCATCCACCCACGGCATGGGGTAGCTGTCGAACTCCGAGACTTCGTTAAGGCGGCGGAAATCATTGCAGAAGCGGAGGGTGCCATCTGGTTTTGGTACCATAACGATAGGGCTGGACCAAGGGCTGTTAGATGGTTCAATCACCCCTAACTTCAGCATCTGTTGGATTTCCTCCTCAATAGCCTGCCGACGAGCCTCTGGGACTCGGTAGGGCCGTTGCCTGATGATGGTTCCTGGTGGTGTGTGGATCTCATGATGGAGGACCTGGGTCCGCCCGGGGATCGGGGAGAACACATCGGGGAACTGGCCAACCAGGTGCTGCAGCTCGGCCTTCTGAGCTGCCGACAGCTGTGGGTTACATTTACATTTACATTTAGTCATTTAGCAGACGCTTTTATCCAAAGCGACTTACAATTGGGGGACCACCATCTCCACCGTGGTGAGGGCGGCGAGCTGGTCCCTTGTCCCCACCCATTTCTTCAGCAGGTTAATGTGATATAGCTGGTCTGCCTTCCGCCGTCCCGGCTGGCGGACACGGTAAGTGACGGGACCGATTTTCTCCGTGAAGGTATACGGGCCTTGCCAGCTGGCCAGGAACTTGCAGGCTGAATTGGGGACAAGGACCATCACTCGGTCCCCCGGCTGGAATTCTCGAGGTTGGGCGGCTCGGTTGTAATATCGTTGCTGCGCCTGCTGAGCCTTGGTGAGGTGCTCCCGGACTAGCATGACCCGGTCGATTTGTTCCCTCATTTCTTTCACATGTTCGATCACGGAGCGGTGGGGTGTGGGCTGTTGCTCCCACGCTTCTCTTGCCACATCCAGCAGCCACCGGGGCTGGCGTCCGAAGAGCAGCTCGAAAGGGGTGAAGCCGGTCGAGGCCTGAGGTACCCCCCGTATACCGAATAGTACATATGGCAGCATGAGGTCCCAGTCTCGTTTGTCCTCGGCTACCACTCGTCACAGCATTTGTTTGAGGGTTTGATTGAATCTTGAATCGTTGCCGTCAGTTTGGGGGTGGTATACGGAGGTCCTCAGTTGCTTCACCTTGAGCAGAGTGCAGAGTGCACCCATTAGCCGGGACATGAAGGGGGTCCCCTGGTCGGTCAGTATCTCTGCGGGGATGCCCACCCGGCTACAGAGCAGGAAGAGCTCGTGGGCGATGGCCTTGGCGGTAGCCTTTCGAAGGGGCACTGCTTCTGGGTATCGGGTGGCATAGTCGACGATGACCAGGATGTGTTCGTGACCCCGGGCAGACTTAGGCAACGGCCCCACGATATCCATCCCGATGCGTGACCCCGAGGCAACGGCCCCACGATATCCATCCCGATGCGCTCGAAGGGCACCTCGATGATGGGTAAGATGGGTAAGAGACTGGAGGGAGGCGTCCTGGGTGACGTCACTTGGCAGGTCGGGCAGGCTTGGCAGAATCGCTTCACTTCAGCCTCCAAGCCCGGCCAGTGGAAGCGGTCGCGGATCCGCTGGATGGTGTTCCCGGCTCTGATTGGGTACAGAAACCAAAAGAGTATTGTGGCGGGGTATTGGTAGCCTGTATTGGCATATAGCCTAATATTGGCATTGGGTAGCCGTCGAACTCCGAGACTTCATTAAGGCGGCGGAAATCATTGCAGAAGCGGAGGGTGCCATCTGGTTTTGGTACCATGATGATAGGGCTGGACCAAGGGCTGTTAGATGGTTCAATCACCCCTAACTTCAGCATTTGTTGGATTTCCTCCTCAATAGCCTGCCGACGAGCCTCTGGGACTCGGTAGGGCCGTTGCCTGACGATGGTTCCTGGTGATGTGTGGATCTCGTGATGGAGGACCTGGGTCCGCCCGGGGATCGGGGAGAACACATCGGGGAACTGGCCGACCAGGTGCTGCAGCTCGGCCTTCTGAGCTGCCGACAGCTGTGGGTTGACGTCCACGACCACCGTCTCCACTGTGGCGAGGGCGGCGAGCTGGTCCCTTGTCCCCACCCATTTCTTCAGCAGGTTAATGTGATATAGCTGGTCTGCCTTCCGCCGTCCCGGCTGGCGGATACGGTAAGTGACAGGACCGATTCTCTCCGTGACGGTATACGGGCCTTGCCAGCTGGGCAGGAATTTGCAGGCTGAATTGGGGACAAGGACCATCACTCGGTCCCCCGGCTGGAATTCTCGAGGCTGGATTGGTTGTAATGCCACTGCTGCACCTGCTGAGCCTTGGTGAGGTGCTCCCGGACTAACGGCATGACCCGGTCGATTCGTTCCCTCATTTCTTTCACATGTTCGATCACAGAGCGGTGGGGTGCGGGCTGTTGCTCCCACGCTTCTCGTGCCACATCCAGCAGCCGGGGCTGGCGTCCGAAGAGCAGCTCAAAAGGGGTGAAGCCGGTCGAGGCCTGAGGTACCTCCCGTATACCGAACAGGACATATGGCAGCATAAGGTCCCAGTCTCGTTTGTCCTCGGCTACCACTCGTCGCAGCATTTGTTTGAGGGTTTGGTTGAATCGTTCAACTAGGCCGTCAGTTTGGGGGTGGTATACGGAGGTCCTCAGTTGCTTCACCTTGAGCAGAGTGCACAGGTCCGCCATTAGCCGGGACATGAAGGGGGTCCCCTGGTCGGTCAGTATCTCTGCGGGGATGCCCACCCGGCTACAGAGCAGGAAGAGCTCGTGGGCGATGGCCTTGGCGGTGGCCTTTCGAAGGGGCACTGCTTCTGGGTATCGGGTGGCATAGTCGACGATGACCAGGATGTGTTCGTGACCCCGGGCAGACTTAGGCAACGGCCCCACGATATCCATCCCGATGCGCTCGAAGGGCACCTCGATGATGGGTAAGGGAATCAGCGGGCTAGGGGGAGGCGTCCTCGGGGACGTTTTCTGGCAGGTAGAGCAGGACTGACAGAAACATTTAACTTCGGCCTCCACTCCCGGCCAGTGGAAGCGGTCACGGACCCGTTGGGTGGTGTTGGCCGCTCCAAGGTGGCCGGCAAGTGGGTGCGAGTGTGCCAACTCCAGCACCGTCTCCGTCTTCGTCCGCGGCACCACCAATAGGGTCTTGTCCTCCCCCCTTCGCCGCGCTACACAGTAGAGCAGGCCGTTTTGGACGATGAAATGCGGGAGAGGATGGGGCCCCGGTTGTGTCTCCTTTCCCTCTATCCTGCGCACTTGCTTCCAGCAGTGCTTTAGACGGTCGTCCTCGCGCTGTTCCTTGGCGAACGAACCGCCTCCTGTCACCTGCTGAGATAGGTCAAGGAAGAGGTTAGAATTATGTTGAGGGGACTCACCATCTCTCCCGCTGCCCGAGGCGAGCCAGACGGGACGTTGACGGGCTCTCCCGCTGTCCGAGGCGAGCCAGACGGGGTGCTGACGGGCTCCTCTCGCCAGCCTCTTCCCACGGAGGCTCCCTCTGGTGCTGACAGGCTGTATGGCGGCGACAAGCAGGCGGTCCAGCCCTGGTCAATCCCTCCCGAGAAGGACGGGGACCAGCAGATCCTTCACTACCCCCACTTCCACCGGCCAAGTCCCAGGGCCAGCTGAGATAGTCACTCTCCGGGCCGGTAAGTATCGCGTGTCTCCGTGCACACACGTGATCAGGAGGGAAGCTTTGGTTTCCCCGCGGGGTGCGAGGATGCGGGACTGTACGAGGCTGACCGCACTGCCGGAGTCCAGTAGAGCTGGGAACGGGAGGCCATTGATTTTTACTTCTGCTTCTGGAGCCCCCACGGGCAGGTCACGATGCACGATACAGCCTGCCAGCCACGTCCGTACAGGAGGTGTTGGTACCTCTGTTGGCATGGGCTCATCCCTCAGCATGGGTTGGCGGTGGCCTTTCGAAGGGGCACTGCTTCTGGGTATTGGGTGGCATAGTCGACGATGAACAGGATGTGTTCGTGACCCCGGGCAGACTTAGGCAACGGCCCCACGATGTCCATCCCGATGCGCTCGAATGGCACCTCGATGATGGGTAAGGGAATCAGCGGGCTAGGGGGAGGCGTCCTCGGGGGCGTTTTCTGGCAGGTAGAGCAGGACTGACAGAAACGTTTAACTTCAGCCTCCAGTCCCGGCCAGTGGAAGCGGTCAACAGGATAACGACGCACTCCATTACCTGGGCCGCTGTGGGATCTCCATCCAATAACCAATGTTGAGCGAGGCGGAACAATTCGGCAGCTTGGGCTCGGGCGGGGAGGCGGGATTTGTACTCCCAGTCGTGGAAGTACTGGGCCGCACAGACCGAAGAAAGCCCCAGGCGGGCCAGGATCTCCTTTTTTAGTTCAATGTAGTTGTCTGCCATCGTGGATGGTAGGGCGAAGTAGGCTCGTTGCACCTCACCCGTGAAAAGGGGCGCCAGCAGCCATGCCCAGTCTTCCCTCCCCCAGCCCTCCTGGGTCGGCATGTTTTCAAACATCTGTAGAAAAGCTTCCACATCATCATGAGCAGTCGTTTTTGGCAAGAGCTGTGTCACTTGTACCCGGGGGTCGGGTAACAGAACGCGTAGTGCTGTGGCCGTGCGCAGTGCGTCGAGCTCCTGCACGGTCTGACCCTGTCGGGCCGCAAGATGTTCCGTAATTTGTTGCTGGCGGATGCTGACCTCCGTAAGCCGCTGGAGGATTTCGTCCATGTCGGGGAGGAGCGGCCGCCTAGCAGAGGGGAGACAGAGAGGAAAAAAAACAGAAAGGTGAGACCCCGGGAGATCGCTTGTCAGTGTTCCTTCCACTAACTTGCCTGCATTCTCCACCAGTGTGGTGGGGTGGAAGGATCACGCAACAAGGAGAGCTTGGTGTAAGGCCCCGGAGGGTGGATTTATTAAATGACAAGTGACTACGTGAATGGTGGTGGTGCTCTAGCTCGCTGAGGTCCTCTCGATCATGTCCAGGTGCGGGTGAATCCGTGCCGTGCTCGTGGCGGGGCTGATCGGTCACTCAGTGCTTTCTGGAACGGAATAGAGAGAGTGTTAGTTCGCTGTCTCATGGAGAGGCTTCTCACCCTTCGTCGGTGAGCACGCTGCTTATCTGCCGGCGGGCTGACGGGCCCCA
>NW_015548360.1:5519-6063 GCF_001515605.1 Sinocyclocheilus anshuiensis
AGTGAAATGTTGCACGCGCAAAAGAGAAGGTCTGCACACATCCAAATACTTATTTTAAATGCAAAATTTATTTTCGTGTGCTCAAAATACTTTTTTCTTTGTGAAACTAACATTTTCTCCACAAAACTCAGATCGCGCGTGTGCAAAATGCACCTTTGTGCGCACAAAATATGATCTTTCGCACACAGAATTGTGGCAGAGATCTAAGCCTATAAAAAACCATGACCTACTGTTTGTGTTACAGATTCACTCTTTCTAGCAAGTGCATCTAGCAAGATGCTTTCACAGCATTGCATTTAGGTAGAAGTTACGCTACTTTACAGTACCGATGTTTTAAAACCACAATAATGTATAAAAAAAAAACAACCATAACATGACATGAAGTTTACAGATCAGATTACCAAAACTGATCATTCAGCAAATTGTACCTTTGAAAAAAACTTGGTTGCAAATACAGGTGCATCTCAATAAATTAGAATGTCATGGAAAAGTTCATTTATTTCAGTAATTCAACTCAAATTGTGAAACTCGTGTATTAAATAAA
>NW_015548360.1:6972-35393 GCF_001515605.1 Sinocyclocheilus anshuiensis
ACAATTTGAGTTGAATTACTGAAATAAATGAACTTTTCCACGACATTCTAATTTATTGAGATGCACCTGTACATCATAATTCCATATAACAAATAAAACATTATGGAAATGTTGCAAAAATATGTAAAAAAAAAACAAAAACAAAAAACCTGACACTGGGTATACAGTGGTGGCCAAAATTATTAGAAGACTAGTATTTTCACCAGCTAAAAATGGTTTCAAGTCAGTTATTTCTTTCTTTTGCTACAGAGACGTACATTCATTTTGCAATTAATTGTAATAATCCAGTGAGAATTTTGTTTGCACAAGGAGTCTGACAACAGCCAGTGCTCCTCACAGAGATCTGATCTCATCATCATCCAGTCTGCCTGGTGTGACATGAAGAAACAGAACAAACTGAGACAGACTAAATCAACATCTCCAAGATGCTTCAAGAGACCTACCTGCAATGCTACCTGAAAAACAATGCGCAAGTGCACCTAGGGCAAAAGCTGCTTTAAACGCAATGGATGGTCACACCAAATGTTGATTTAATTTAGTTAATAGAAGTAAATTGATAAAAAATCTATTCATCATGACATTATTTTTGACAGCATCCTCATTTTACAGCATTTTTACACAAGTGCCTAAAACTTTTAACATTACTGTAGCTTTGCAGGTAGGTTTGTTGAAGCATCTTGGAGACGTTGCCACAGTTCTTCTCAGTTTGTTCTGTTTCTTCACGTCATTCCAGACAGACTGGATGATGAAGAGATCGCCTGATGTTTTATATATTTAATTGTTCGTGCTAATTTTTATTATTTTTAATTTAGATAAACTTCGAGTAAGTGTATATGGCAACAAAATATGGGTATATATTGGCTGACATTTTATATATTTAATTATTCTTGCTAATTTTTACTATTTTTAATTTAGATCAACTTTAAGTAAGTGTTGGATGGCAACAAAAGTAATCTTAAAAAACATTAATTATATATATATATATATATATATACAGATATATTATATATATAATATATCTGTAATATATAATTATATATATATATATATATATATATATATATATATATATATTTTGTGTTCACACTTTTAAGGAGCCAGGGAGGTTGATGCACACATGTGAACAACAAGACCAGACACTGAGGAAGGGATGTGATGGTGGCTTTATACCGGGCTTGATTGGTGTTATTGATATAAAGAAAAAAAATTCACAAGCATAGTTGTGCTAGGTTGGTTACTGAAAGAAGTTGTGCTAGGTTGGTTACTGTTAGTTATTTACTAAAAATGCAAGTGATGGGGTGTGTACATGTTTCAAGTTTTCTGCAGGCACAGATTCTGTGTGGATCTGCGTTTTCTGCAAAATCATGCAAATGTAATCAATTCAAAATGCATTTGAAAGCTGTGAAAACATGTTCCCAGAACTTAACACAGATTTTTTTTCCTGATACATTCATTACATATTTTTTAATTCTACTCACCACGCTGACTTTGAAAGCGTAAAGGAGATCAAAGGGCAGAGCGGCAACCAGGTCGATGATGAACCAGGTGGTCATGTAATGGATGCAGATCAGCCGCGCATCGAAGATCACCTGCCCCGACTTACTCACGTACGTAGTGCGGAAACTGAACACGATATCTGGTGAAGCAACAGACAGAGTAGAGTCAGCATCTTTACAAAGTACTCTATCAGCATAATCTCAATGAATGACAGTGTGTCCACTAAAGCATTTATAACAGCAAAAATGCTTTTCTCCTAGCTATATAACAAGCGGGTTGTTATCGCAGACTAACAATAGGAAAATGAAAAATTCATGCGCTGTCACCAAATCTGAACACCGGGCGTTCTAAATAGAGGCATTATCAGGGTCACAAAGCCAAACCAAAGTTCAGGAACAGTGTTAAAATACATTAAAGGTCATCCTTATATTGTATTACACTAAACTGAAATCAGTAACATATGTTTCATTCACATTTTAATTCATATTTAAATCACATGGGATCAACATCCTTTACTCTTAAATTGTGAACGATCTGTCAACAGAAACATCTATTTAAGCTCAAAAATCAAAGATGCAGGCAATATAAATAAAAGCACAATTTGAGGAGCACAGCATGTGTGTTTCTTGAAAGAGTTCAGGATCAGTCATGGAAAGAAACTCAAATGTCAAACGTCTTAAAGAATATTATTTGTTTCTGTAAAAATTGCCCTTTTAATTCCTGCAATGCAATTACATTTTTTTCTAAATAGCAGGAAACTAAAGGAGAATGATATGTTCCCCTGTGGCAGCGCTGTACCACAGAGGGTTAATGGAAGATGTCAAAGAGCCTGAAATCAATTTAAAGACCTGATTATAATCATGTGTAAAGACATACATGTGATAGAACAAAGATAATGTCATAAATCATAATCAGGCTCACAGTGAAAAACATACTACGTAATTGACCGATTAAATATAATGTCAAAGATCAAAATTGGATTCTCTTACCAATGATGAAAAGAATCTCAACGGCAATGTCAGTGACAGTGGTGCTACGTGTCAAGTCCTGATCACCAATAAAACAAACGTTATACGGCACCGTCACAGCGACATAGAATGTAGCCAGAAGGATCAGCCAATCCCAGCCTGCCTTGAAGGTGCTGAAGTGGAGAAGAATGAATTTGGACTTCTTGGCATCAGCGACTTTATATTCAGGAAGAGCTGGTGGATCACCAAAAACATTCTAGAAAGAGCGAGAACAATTATGGTAAAGTCACTGGTTCTGTTTTGTCTTTCAGTTTCTGTATTTTTCTCTTCCCTTAGTATTTGAATGGTCTCACCTTGTTAAGTTTGATTTTACTTTGTTTTTGACGGTTATGCAGGTGTCCTGAAATATGGTAGAGAACTGTGCTAGATCGCAGCCGCGTGGAGCCAAACGGAGACCCGCCCTTGACCTTCTCGCGGCGGCACTCTGAGGAAAGGTTGGACTGTTGTTATGAAAGTCAAGGGCAATGTTGGATACAATCCATCAAGAAACAAAAACAAAATAAATTCCATTAATTCATAAAGACACCAACACCAGAGGACACAGTAAGCAAATTCCTGTGGTACTGAGGTTGTTGTATATTATGTTTTTGCATTTCTTTTTACTTATTTTAAAATAAAATAAGCAAAATGAATCAAATAAAAAAACACCGGAATAACTCAAGCTTTGCAGCATTATATTGACTAGAGCTGGTATTGGTATGATACTTGAAATAACAAGCAAGATACATGGCCAAGTAACTATGAAAACTTCTAAGCCATCATCCCCTAACGTCTTGAATTCCTGCTCCAAAAATGTTATGTACACAGAAAAATAATTGCATTGGTTTGGATGAAAGTGTATAATTCAGAGAGTGGTTTTTGTTGCTTTGTGAAGAAAAAGCCTTTTCATCAATACTTCCATGCATTGAGGGCAGTTTTATTCAAAGTGGCCTGTTTTTCTTCTATTGCCCTCCATACTGCTGTTACACAAAAGCTGATGTGACACAAGAATAACTTCCTTTCTGCTGGTGACCTGCTTTACACCAGTGCTTTCCGCTAGTTGGGGCTCTGCTGCCAGAATGTTCT
This sequence comes from Sinocyclocheilus anshuiensis, assembly GCF_001515605.1. Taxonomy (NCBI): domain Eukaryota; kingdom Metazoa; phylum Chordata; class Actinopteri; order Cypriniformes; family Cyprinidae; genus Sinocyclocheilus; species Sinocyclocheilus anshuiensis. The sequence goes on from NW_015548360.1 coordinate 10,563, forward strand.
CATTCCCATGTTGAACACATATGTTTCAGCTGATCGAGTGACTGCTAAATACTGCAGTAGGTTCATTTGATTTAGTCTTTGAGGTCTTGAACTAAACCAGTTAGATAAGAGGACATCCTAGACTGGAGATGTAAGTCCACATGAAATGGTTTAACAAATGCAGGTTTCTTTCCTGTGTTGATGCATTTCCAAAGTACAGAAGTGTTTTAGCATAGATTGTTTTAAGAAGCCAAACCTAATCTGAAAATCTAAAACTTTGCTGCTGAAAATAACAAAACATATCAAAACAAAACAAAAACCACTATGGATTACTATAACCTGAACAACCCAACCTTCAAACAGAAAACCTGAAACTTTGCTGCCAAATTGCTGAAAATAAAGTAGCTAAAAGTATGGCGAGCTCAATGAACAATACTTCAATCTCCACTAAAAACACTTTGGAGGAAATAAGAATTAATACATGTTTATATTTTGCATGCATTTTCTTTTCTAATTGTAGTGGACAGCACATTCCAGGGCCCAGTTTATGGTGGGGCCCCTCTCTGACCACAATAGTGGATAAAGGTTTGCTACATTTTGATTGGATCTTGGTGGACTAACGTAAGCAAACTGTCCAACACCATCAGATAAAGATGCCAGGACAACAACCAGATACCTCTTAGAGGGCAAGAAGAAGACCTTTGGTACAAAGCCTGGGAAGGACAGGACTTCTCATTGGTCAAAATGCAGTTTCTGCCCTTCACCCACCAACAGACAGATTCCTATAAAACATCAAGTTTTGGCCTGTGACTGCCATAAAAATGCCTTAGGACCTCTGTACACAGCAGCAGTGGGTGAAACAAAGAGAGATCACAGAGGTCCATCCAAATACATTCATAACTATGTTCTCAAACCTTAAACTGATGCAAACTACAACACATCTTATACTTATTCAGAGAAATAAGTATTCTCGGTGACAGCGACGTGTAGTGCAACATCTTACACAAACTCAGCTGTTAATGGACAAATGAATGCATGCATGACAGTTCAATCTTCTTCCATCATGTTTGGACTTAATGTGTTCGTAACATTGCCAAAGATATTCTGGTTGTGTTTGGGAAGTAAATAATGCATTGGTAAAGCTTTAGTGACACTTTTCTAAATGTGTGTTTGGACTATGCAAATAAGTTCAACAGGAGGCAAGAAGGGTGTGCCACACCGTGTCCCCCCACTCCGATGGAAACAGCCAATCACAGCACGGAAATGGAGAAGTGCCAGATTGCAATCTTCTCCTCATCGGAAAGGGATAAAGGTACATTCCCAAAAGACACTCCTTGTTCTGAGTCTCCGGCCTGTTTCAGGGAAGGCAGCAACAGACACAACCGTTCGGAGCCTGCGGCCCACTACAGGGGACGGCAACCGATACCTCCGTTCTGAGTCTGAGTCCTGCGATGGAAAGACATTAACAGATCAACAAGTTATGAGTCTGAGTCCTGTCACGGAAAGGACACCAACAGAGCAAATTCTGAGTCTGAGCCCTGCAAAGGAAGGGACACTAACAGATCAACAAGTTCTGAGTCTGAGTCCCGAAAGGGAGAGACACTAACAGAAAAACTGAAGTTCTGAGTCTGAGCCCCACAGTGAGACAATAACAGATCAACCTCCGTTCTGAGTCTTTCATCCAGAGAGACTGTAACAGATACCGGTTCGGAGCCTGCGGCCCACTACTTGTGAGGCATCAACAAATACGACCGCATTCTGAGCCTCCAGCCTGTGAGAAGAGAGATATTCTACGTTTAGAGCCTTCGCCTAGCGAGACAACAACAGATGCAGCACATCCTGAGTTTCCATCCTAGAGAGACAAAGTGGATTGACCAAGTTCTGAATCTCTAGCCCAGAGAGGCAAAAGACACAGACATTTGCAACAAGGTTAAGCTCCGGCGAGCAAACCTTCACTTTAAGGTACTTTTGCTTGCGTGTTCCAGGCAAGGACCTTCAGGGCCACATCTGTGTGTTCCAGATTTTAGGACCCTTTGGTGCTTCAGGAGATCAGCATCCTACAGTGCTTCGTGTTCAAGACTGCTGAATCGGATTCCTGCTCCTTTCCCCACTGCATTGTTACTAGCACAACCAGTGGATGAAGTCACTGTCACAGGACTGCTCACTCAACCACAGAGAACATAACTATCACTTATCCAACCTCTTCCAGAGACCTTGGCATTGTTGTGTATTATCAGTATATGATTATTCTAATTTGCATTAGATGTTATATAGCTGATTGCAGTTGATAACAAATAATCTTTCACAGATTTGTTTGATGCATAATAAGGTTGTTCACCTTATTTGTTTTAGAGTAGCAACAGTTTATCTTCCAGATAACGTAGCTCTGATATAGCAACACCCAACATAATCACTTGCATTTTATGCATCTTATGCACTTTATTCCTTTTTTGTTTATGGTATTCATTTAGAAGTTGTTGATTACTCTTGTCTATCTTTTGTTAACAAAATCTATTTTATTACACTTGTGTCTTCCTTGTGTTGATGATACAGAAAGAGGTTCTACAAGTTAGGGATCCCACCAATCTTTCTTATGGGATGTACTCATAACCACACCTTAAGTGACATGTGATCCAAATATCATAACGTCATTGGTGACGTGAGTACCCATCACTACACTATTTCGCCTCCCTAGGTTGGCGAAAGCAAATTCACTGCATAATCAACATACAGAATTTGTTTTGACTGTGTTAGTAATTGTTGGTAGCAAAAATAAAAATGAAAAACAAAAAGTGCCAGCAGGAGTACTGTAGTGCAATGGTTACACTGTTAGAGACAGAGACAAAAACATATGAAATGTGTGGCGTCTCTGTGGATATTGACCAGTAATGTATGTGTGTGTGTGTACGAATGTGTAGTATGTAGCATTTTTAAATCAGCCAGCTGAGGAAACAATCAGACAGCCAGGCTGCCAGTCTCGATTGCCAAGGGCAACAGGGGAAAAATGTCACTCATTGCAACCCTGCCGAACAAGGTACCAAGGGAAACCAAAGCAGGAGTAGGAAAAGGACTGAAGGGATGGAGCGATAGACAGACAGAGAGAAACATGGATCGAGAAAGAGAGGTGAAGGGCTAGGAAGTGAGAGAGAAAGCTGGGAAGCTGGTTATTAGAGAGGGATAGAGATCACTTCAGCCTGCAGGGCCTGAGGAGGAGAGGGGCGACAGAAACTCATCCATAAAAGGCTGCAGTCAGCAGGGAGACCAGCGGCATAACACTTATTATAGATCCTAATAAATGTACTCCCAATTTACTAGCAGCACAGGTCACGTGAAACACAGAGAAGGAGGGAGAGAGAGAAAGGAACAAAAGGCAAAAGTGTGAAAAGAAAAAAAAGAGTAGGACAGACACAGTTGCACTGGGATTCCCTTTGGTGCTTGAGGCCAATATCTGATCTGGATTCTCAGTCACACAATAAACAGACAGTTTTTTATCCCGCCTCACCTTAACGAGATGAGCACAAAATGGGATCATATGAGGGTTTTTCTTACACGACTGACACATTTGGCCCTGTGGACTGTGAAATAAAATCCCTTAAAACAAATTTTTTTACTCTCACTAGTTTAATTTGTCTAGCAACAATCTTCAGCCATGTATATACATGAACTGTCATTTTTGAAAGCCATTTTCTCCACAACTTAAATTGTGGGTTGTATTTAACAGCATTCTGTAGTAGAAATTATCAATTTTTTTTGCATAATTTGATAAAAATACAGCTTAACTGAAATTGAAGCATAATAAAAAATATTTACCTTATTTTTCCACACATCATATGGTTCATGATTATGCTGGTACACTGCTGTTTCCATGGTAAACAGTAAACTACATTTTGATCATTCATATTTTGATTTCATATTTTAAGATTTAGTCTTTTTTTTTAGTTTTGGTTTTCTTTTAGTTTTTAGTTTTTAGGACATGTCTGGGAACAATAAAATGATATAAAAAAACTACAAAAAAACATATACAAGGCATTAAAAAATAAATGAAGTCATGGTAAAAAAAAAAAGTTAAAATCATTTAATAAAAATCTACCCCTAGTACATCAAGTTGGATGTAGTGGAAGAAACATCCATGAATATTATTTCAGAGAAAAAAAAGTAAAGAATATCTTGGCATCCAGAAATTAATGCTCACACATAAACTCATTCATCACGTACAAACCTTCTTTCTTCTCCTCAAGTATAGATTTGGCTTTGGTATCAGTGACGTCTTTAAAAGAGGCAAGGAAGAGGACCACATCTCCCTTCTCATTCTTGATAGACACAATATCCAGCAGACACCAGAACACACTACCTGCAGTGGAATTGAGAGAGGCAAAATACATAAACACATACATATACAGACAGTAAGAGACATTCACACTGTAAAACATGACAATGAGCAAAGTCACACTGAAGAGCTACTGCTACCTGACTTGACCCTGATGTCACTAAGGCCACTCCGGCTATATGATAATGTCAACCAATATCTACTTAAGCATTGTTTTAGCAAATATGCATCAAATCCTGATCCACTTCCCTGCCCTTTTTTAGTTGGATATACTGTGTCCTTAAATATGTTGCATTATAGAAGTAAAATGGGTTGCAATTCACACTGGCTTTAAATAGAATTTCTGCACTGAATAAAACTAGTTAATTTAGTTGTTACCACAGGAAGCACATTTTTAGCTTACTTGGCAAAACATTACTTCCAGTCTATTTAAAGTGTTAAAAAACCTGAAACAAAAGAGACCAGTACATCCAAAAAGAGCAGCACCATTATGGTATCCAATTCCCATGTAGGTGTGTGTGTGAATGCTTGTTTGTCTGTGAGTATTGAGCGGTGTGGGTGTTAGTGTGCGACAGGGCATTTATATGTGTGTTTAGCTATGTGTGCGTCTGTGTGTGTGTTTCTCTCTCCACCAGTAGCTGTTACTGGAAGCCTCTAGGGGAATTCCATCTGATTGCTCACAGCTGGAGTAGTCTTTGTCAAATCTCTCATTTCCTCACGAAAAAGCCTCACCATTATGGAGAAGAAAAAGGGGATGAAATAACGCTCTCTAGAACAAGTGTGCTGGAGATATTCCATTCAATATAGAACAAAGGGGGAGAGGAGAATGAGCACGAGGAAAAGGTACAGGGAGGTGTTAAAACGCCACACCATCGTTTGAAGATGTACCTGAATATAATATAATACACAGACATGTACTGCAGTCAGTGGTACCATAATGAATACCATATTTATAAACCATTGTGTGTACATATTACTTAAATGTACAGTACTTCATTGTACACCATTGTACCACTATGGTACCCACTCAAAAATAGTACTATGGTACTTTTTAGTTACTAATCCAGCGAAAGGAAAAGAACATTCATTTTGACTTATCTTAAATCTCAAAATTTACCATTTCAGAGAAAAATAAAGTGTGGAAGGGAGTGAGATATAACATATTAAGGAAAATTATTCTTAAAATTTGCATTTGAAGGGTTGAAAGTGTGGTGTATGCAGGGCCGGATTTACGCATAGGCATTCTAGGCATTCCTCCCTATCTTCCAGGGAGGGCCCAAACACAATGAAGGGATAAATAATATTTGTTATACTATGGGATATCTACAACAGTAAAAGAACCAAAAACCCAGAAGACATTGAGGCAATAAATATAACAAACAATAGGGTAAAAATGACAAACTATTTCCATGTCTTCAACCTTTTTTATTTACAGAAATCACACTTTCTTTCTCCCGTTCTCTCTCACAGACGCACACACAGACACGCTGTCACGTTGCACACACACACGAGGGACGAGGAGACGCTGGAGAATATGTTGACAAGACTTTATTTGCACCAAGGAACCAAGGGAGACGAACACAGGAAGACGTTCCACGAAGACGTACAACTGCGGACAGAGAACTTGGGACTGGGAACACATTTTATACACACACACAGACATGGGGAGCAGTACACACACAAAACATGGAACAGAGTCTGACACACGCATTGTCATCAGCGCTGCCCCGCGAATTTATCAATAAAAGAGTTTTGCAGCTGAAAAGCTACATGACATTTCTCAGTAGCGAGGCTCTTGAAGCAGTTTAACTTAAAGATTGGCTATTAGTAGACGCTGCTGCTGAATACTGCTGAGAGACGCAAGTATTCACATGCACTTAATCTCTCTCTCTCGATTGTGACTCCAGGCCGTTAAAATTATCAGAGAAATAATGCACTTCCGAAGTGGTTATGTGGCCACGTCGCCGCGCCTATTAATAGAATGAAATGCAATTTGTTTGAATTCTCAAACAAATTAAGAATCTACATTCGATTTTTATTGACTGAACGCAAGCGCTTATTGCGATAGAAAACACTGTAACGGTTTCCACTGATTAAGAAATATTTTTGTTTGCTTGGGTGGTAATATTAGGCCTATTATATTAATATTATATTAATAATAAAAATTTGTTTTGCCTATGTCACGAAAAGAGGTAAATCCGGCCCTGGGTGTATGACATCCATTTCAATGTTGTCGTAAATTCCACAAATAAACTTGCACACCTGCTGGACTTTAGTTTGTAATCCGACTTTAGAGTCTCTCTGGTGCTTTTGGCCAACCAACTCTAATAAATCTGCTTCTAACAATGGCTAGAGATTTCACTTTGTTAAGGTGTGCTGCAATATCTCCATGTGCTATTACTAGTGATGGATCACACAACTTTCCATGTATTATTACTGGTCTCCTTTTAACGGTGGAACTGCTGCTAATAGTTTTACAGGGATGGCAAAATTCCCAAGATCAATGCAAATGAAACTCAACCTGACACATCTAGCATTTGTCAAAATGCATTACATGTGTTTTTACATGTACAACAAGCTTTGCAGCAACATCACCAAGGACTTTTTTCTTCTCACCATTCTTTTTGTAGAACATTATCTCCTCCTTGAGCTCGCTACGTTCCTCAAGCGCAGAATCCACGTGAAGAATGATGTGCTCGCTGGTCTCCGGCCCATACAGAAACTTGCATGCGCAGCTCTGCTGCATGACCTCAGTTCGGGCAAATCCAGTAAGCTCACAGAATCCATCCGAGCAGTACACGATCGGGAAGCCTTTGGACACTTGTGCATTGGCCAGGATGAAGTTGCTGTCTGTTAGAAACATAACATCAAGCAAAAAATTTTAGCTTACTAATGTTTATTGTTACTGGTTATTCCTTATTCAATTTTAACCAGATGCTCCCATTGGATTTTAGTTTGCTGTTTTACTACAGGCCATGTTGGCATAAATTTCTTATTACAGCATAGGGACAAATCAAGTGCAAAGATGCCCTGTTATGTTCACTAAACCACAGTTGTTTGTTATCTGTTCAGTTACACTCTTTTACAGTACCTTTAAATCTCTTGAAACAAAACTTGTGAAGTCTAAATCTTTTCAAGCAAGCTGAAGTTGATGCAGCTTGGTTGAATCATCAGAGCACAAATGACTGAACGCTGGAAATTGATGCTGAATATACAAGAATGCTGTAATGCTTCCATCCATCAATTTCCATACCCAAAAAAGTGCTTTGTAGACTACAAATAATCTAAAATACAGCAGCACAGGCACTTTTATGTTGAATATATACAGTTCATATCTGTGTGTGTGTTTAAAATCAAAAAATCTAATACATTGATTTAGTGCTCAAAGAATTATTATCAATGTTGAAAACAGTTGTTTTGCTTATTATTTCAGGATTCTTTGATAAAACATTTTTAGAACATTTTTAAAAAGTTTACAGTTTTTGTAATTTACAATTGAATAATTGAGCTAAGTAAACTATTAGTATAAGTTTGTATAAGTTAGTTTGGTTTGGTTTAGTTTTAATGCTTGAACATGCTTTTCTTTTACCTAATTTAATTGGTTAATTCAGTTATGTTTTATGACTTCACTGGATCATGTCTCTAAAGCATTGTAAGTCACATGACCTTGCATGACATGTCTTAGACAGAAAGCTTCAGCTGCGCTTCATGTGAAAGGCTTTGTTTTGATTTCATTACATAACCAATTTCCTGCCTGGATAATTTTTTGGTATTCCGACACTTGTTTTATTGTTTTACCCTGTCATTGTGTCAAAACAGATTAATAGCATCCATGCATTATAAATGAATACAACAACGCTGCCTTGTAAACGTTTCTCGAAGGACAGCCTTCGCGAGCCTCATCCCTGAATCCCCAGACTAACACGCACAAGCATTATTAAACACTGGCATTTATGAGAAACGTTCACGTGGCGAGGAGACAGACATTTGGGACTGAACAACTTTACTGAGACTTGTTCTGCTCGCATAAGCAAAAGTAAAGTTAGGCACTCATTTATAATATCGTACGTGTTGGAGGGTCAGACCCAGAGAGATATGAGAAGAGGGACGATGAGAGAGAAATAATAGCAAAAAAATAAAATCTAAATGGCAGTGAAAAGAAAGCTGCTGAGAGAGACAGAATGAGAAAAGGTGAAAGAATACAGAGAAGTAAAGAAAAGAGAGTAACAATTCATAAGTGCTGTTTGGCTGACAAGCACCATTTAGACAGCAGAATGAACTGTGAAACGTTCTTTATCGGCACCAAACAGTCATTGACCCAAAATGGTAATAATCAAGCACTAAATTAATTGGATTTTCTTAAAGGGCACATTCCCTTTAAAGACATTTACTCCACACAAAAATGAAAATTCTGTCATCGTTAACTCACCCACATGTCGTTCCAAATCTGTATGACTTTTCTTTCTTCTGTGGAGCACAAAAGAAGATATTTTGAATAATGTTTTGGTTCCCTTTGTATGGACAAAAAATACAAGTCAATGGGAACTAAAAATGTTTGGTTATCATTATTCTTAAAAATATCTTTGTGTTCAGCAGAATACAGAAAGTAATACAGATTTGGAACGATGTGGGTGAGTTAATGATCTTTGATCTCTAATGATCTCTAATAATCTTTCATTTTTGGGTGAATCCCTTTATGAGTGCATGTCAGGGAGTTGCTGTGCACATGTAACAATAGCAAAGACACACAAACTCTCCAGTATAAAACCTCAAGCAAACATTCAATATATTAATTGGGCATAATTCTCTGAGATCTACAGAATCCCAGAGATTCCCCTCTACTATTATGAACACTAAATTAATTTTTTTAGTGAATAAAAAATTTTCTATAACAGATTTCAGTTTTTGCATGCTGAATTAATAGTAGTCCAAATGCGTAATATTGCCCATTTAATTATAATATTGGCAATAAAATTAAAATAATTACGGGCTTATCAATATTTTTAATAACAGAATTTCAATAACAGAATTAAACTGTGGATTTCTTTTTTTATTGATCAAACCAACAATGTCAAAAAGTGATTTAAAAAAAAAGAACCTTCCCCATTTAAATGTTAGCAAATACATTATAAGCAGATACATTTTATAACATCTCTCACTAAAAGTCTTTGTGAAGAAGTGTGACTGTTACCAGATTTAACAGGTGAAATTATCAGGTTCTTTATTAAAACACTGTAACTCTTATGATCAGTTTCATGGGTTCGGCTCCTATCCTAGGCAGATAATGTAACACCTATTTAGTATAATTCATAAGAGTGTGCACAAAACAGTGTTATTTTAGTATCAGTGAGCTACCATTATAGTTTTATTACAATATTGAATTAATTTTTCAATTTTAATATTTACTTTAATTTTTTTTGTCAATATGTCTCTATATAGCTTTAGTTATTTTAGTACATCAAGTTACTCTGAAAATGAGAAATGTTACGTTGGCAACTGGCAATTTTTTTTTCTTTTTTTTTTCTTCAGTTAATATTTATATTATTTTAGGCAACAAAATTTTTTTTTTTCTATGATTTTAATTTTAGTTAACTATAAATAACCCTGGCTCAAAATAGAGGAATTTTCTTCTGATATCCTGCATAACCTATTATGTGTACGCCCATCTGATGTGGCTTTGATTAAGCACTGTGACAGAACCAACAGAGCAAAAACATACAAAAATAATGACTGAAAACAGTTGCTATGAATATTTTCACAATGACTGACATTGATGCATGCTGAAGTGGCCCTACTAGCCATACTTGTTCTGCAGTCTAAAGACGACAGCACATCCCAGAAGAGAAATCTCTCTATCTTACTGTCCATCTACTCACTCCCAGGTCATAACCTTTCGGCCAGCAATACGACAACAGCTGAAAATACCTACTTGTTCATTCAAAACTGGAGCTGAGTGTTTGTCTATTTCTAAGCATATTTGTGTTTTCTCTAAATATATGCATACAGTGTATATGTTTGCTGTGCAAAATGCATCCTTATCCTATCCTCAGGCATGTTTTCATGTGTGCACCGTCACAGACAGCGTGTACAAGCAAAAAAAATAAAAAATATAAATATAAATAAATATCGTCTCTCATTTCCATACCAGACCTCATGTGGTTTACTCTGTCAGTTTATGTTTAATTGGACAGATTGAATCCAGACTGTAAAAACAGGGTGTGTGTGTGTTTATCCAAGAAACTGCATATCTACTCTGAAAAACATGTAGAAAGATGGAGGGGGAAAAAAGGGGTGAGGCAGGAGAGAGAGGGGGAATGTCCACATTTCTCGTCTGCCCCAGATTGTTGTATAAAACACACACACACTTCCTCCCTCTGTCCCCCTCTTGTGAGTCTATGTCCCAAACAGGAACACCTGAGAGCTATTTAAAGAGGCAGTATGATTAGTGAGGGGAGGAAGAATGCAAGGAAAAGAGGAATGATGAGAACAACTGGTTGAGATAGAGGGAGAGATGTTTGAGGGAGGGAATGGCAGGACAGATGCTGGAATCTTCTATTGCAATGCAGTCTTGCATTTGAAGCCTCTTTTTGCATTAAATAGAGACTCAAGGTTAGAACGGACACTGGATGTGAGCTTTACATGAATGACGAATACTCTAGTCTATGAGAAACACGATCTGAACACTGTTACTATAATACTTTTATTCTTCCTGCAGTAAATAGTATGTTTTTTCAGCATGCAATTCTACTATGTCTCAATGTGCAGTATCACACTGCATGAAATACTGTACCCTACGATGCAATGTGCTAAACCTGACCTTTCGTGGACTCAATACTTTTTTTGAAACAATCAAAACATCGTTAACATCAATAGTTGAAGCTGTAATTTCTGCGTCACTACTGGCACAAAACAGAATAGCAAAAATTATGACTTAAAGGGACATTCCATCCTAAAAATGGAAATTATGTAATTATTTACTCAACCTCACATCATTCCAAACCTGTCTGTCATCAAACACCGTGTCAAAAAGTACAAAAATCAAGAAGATTTCAGTGGGTTTTGTCTGTACAATGAAAGTCAATTTAAATTAGACATTTCAAAGTAGAATAACTGGCTGTAGCATTGTTTTTCAGAGATTGTGTGCAATTTTGGTAATTGTGTGCCTTAGTACAATCAAAACATCACTTATAGAACTTCAATTTAAAAGAAAATAAGAACAAAATTACCATTTTCATTTTCCAAAGTCATAACTAGACATATCTCTCTGAATTCAATGCAATGACAACTATGCATTGTTTTCATACTGCTTCACATACTATTTGTAAAAAACAACAGACGGCGTACAGTATACTGTGCACAATAAGCTGTACACTAGTATTCTAAGTGTAGGACACATCCTTCAAACTCTTAAGGTATAGAGAGCTTATGATTAAGTGTGTTTTTAGCTCAGCCTTGATTTTGCTGGCTTGAGATCTTGACTGCCTTTTTGTTCTGAATCCTATTTCCTTGAAAGAATGCATTAATGCATCATGTATAACGTCTTGCGCTGACATCTGAGAACAGGTTTGAGCACAGATAAAGGAGAAAACATTTAAATTCTTCACTGATATGACCTAAGTATGTTTTTATGTATAATAGACTCCTGAATCTCAGTAAAAACTACCGTTTTAAATACTCCAGGCTAATGAGCTCTACTGGCATGGAGCTGACAAGATACTAAAAACCATCTGCATATGGTGCTAAAATCCTTTCAGCAATAAGCAAAGCAGCAATAGGAAGAGTCTAAAATGGCTCCATCACATATAATAATTTCAACCTTTTTATTTCACTAATCTGTTGTGGTTACATAATCTTTTGTCACAGTCTCAGCAGGGTCCTTCAAATTTAGTTTCAATTCATGCTTCGTGCCAGAGCACACAAAAGTATTCTCTGAATGTTAATAAGACAAAGGAAGATGGCAAGGTCTGAAAGTCTAGACTGGCACGATTCCAGAATTCCATTCTCGGAGACTTTGGAACAGTAAGCGGGAGTTCTATCTGTATTCTGGTCTGATCCGTGTAGATAACCCTTCTGAAATTGCAGAGTGCATCCTCACAGTGTCCTGTTTCCACCATCCAATAATGTCAACATGTAATACGCAAAGGTTCTTCTTTCTTCGTTCTCTTTAGACCATGTTCTGCTGCTTCATTTCCCTGCATGCTTTCTTTAGCCCGTCCATCTTTTTTTGCTTTCCCTCTTAGGCATCCAGTCCCTCTCTCTCTTCCCTAATGATGACTGATGAGCTCAGTTTCAGCTCTGTGTGAAGTTCAGTGAACAACAGAAGAACAGCACACTGACATCTCTATCCCAAGTTCAAACAACAGACACGCATTGTTCTCCCAGTCTAGAGCCTCAATTTTACCGTCTTTCAGACCTATAGATCTGTTCCAAACTGGAAGAGGTGCAGCAGACATGCCAATTTCCTTATTTTGTGCCTGATATGTGTTGAGTTCGCTGGCAGTGTGATTATGCATCACATGCAAGAGTGCACCGCTTGAAATATCTCCATTACCTGACTTGGGTGTCTAACCCTGCGCTTCGTAATTTTAGCAACGGAAGCATCTACTTGAAGTGTTCTTTTAAAAGGACTCATCCAAAATTACTCTAAATTACTCTTTCACAGTTAACCACACTCTCTCCTTTTCTTTGGGTAACACACAACTGCAAACACACGCAACTGGCACACACACACTGCTTTACTGTAATTACCCACCATATGCTGTCCTGACAGGTACCTGTGTGAAAAGAGTATTTTGAAGTCTTTCGTCTTGATGGAATATTAACGCATAACAGCAAGCACACACATTAGGATGCTTCAGAGGGGAGTTTAATACATGTATAGCTTCTCTTGACAATAACAAATCAGCAGGCTTTCTTATGTAACTTGGATGTTGCACAAGATTATAAAGTAAAGGGTGTAATTAGTGGTGCTCGCTAAGGAAAGCATCACTTTTCTATTTATCATACGTAAGGTTAGTGATTTTTCAAAAATCTGAACCCAATTATTAAAGGGATAGTTTAATCAAAAAAAGAAGAAAATTCTGTCATCATTTATTCACCCTCGTGTCATTCCAAACATGCATGACTTTCTTTTTTTGAGCAACAAAAGAAGTTGTTTGTCCATACAATGAAAGGTAAAGGAATAGTTCACCCTCAGGCCATTCAAGATGTAGATGAGTTTGTCTTCATCCAAACAGATTTGGAGACATTTAGCATTACATAATCACTTGCTCACCAGTGGACCCTCTGCAGTGAATGGGTACCGTCAGAATCCAAACAGCTGATAAAAACATCAATCCACATGACTCTAGTCCATCATGTGAAGTGAAAAGCTGTGGGTTTATAAGAAACAAATCCATCATGGCATTTTAACTTTAAACTGTCGTTCTGGCCAAAATATCCATAATCCATAACTACACTTCCTCCAGTGAAAATGTCCATCCCCTGTTGTTCTTGCACATAAAAATCCCCCAAAATATTTGTTTAGAACTGTTTTTGCTTGTAAACAGTGCTTTATCTGTGTATATTTCTCTCCTGATTCAAACGTCATGACGTTTTCATTGGAGAAAGCAGCTTTAGGGATTATGAATTCATATTTTAGTTGGAAGCAATGGTTTGAAGTTAAAACATCTTAAAGATGAATTTGTTTATTACAAACATTCAGCTTTTTACTTCACAAGACCTGATGGACTGGAGTGTTGTGGATTACTTGCCAGAATGAGAGCCCAAACAGCTGATAAAAAAACATCACAATAATCCATATTTTCATGTTTTATCAGCTGTTTGGACTCTCATTCCGACGGCACCCATTTACTTCAAAGAATCCATTGCTGAGTAAGTGATGTAATGATAAATTTCTCTAAATCTGTTCCAGTGAACAAACAAACCCATTGACATCCTGAACACCATGAGGGTGAGTAAATTTACAGATAATTTTGGGTGAACTATTGCTTTAATGGGGTGCCATGTTGTTTTGGACCATAGTGACTGTGATTGGATTGGTAAAAACTATTGAAACAGTCTTTAAAATATCTGCAAAATACTTCGGATTGTTTAAGAAAGGTCTAACTTATCATTTTCAACAGGCATATGATACAAATGGGCCAAAATAAAAAAAAGCCAAGCAAGCCATTTCTAGAGACGAGAGTTACACAGAGACCACGTAGCAACCACCTGGAACATGACAGCAATCACCCTGAATATCTTGAAAACCATGAAAACTTTTGCATTGTGGTGGCCAATTTTGTATGGACTAGCATAAAATTTTCCTCACAAATGATTTGACTTTGTACAGCACATACAAAATCAAAACTGGCAACAGCATTTCTGCTTTGGCTTGGGTGCGTGCTCTTTCATTTGTGTCTGTAATATAATGAACACAACATCCACCAACATTAAAAAAAAAAAAAATTCAACCTCTTTGTTAATGCTCTCCACATGTAGGCTACCATTTTTGGAGAGCCACCGTGGATGTCGCCTAATGGGATTTTCCCTGTTATCGCCCCCTGTGTCATTGTTGTCACTTTCCTTTCAATATGACAGGTGCTATTTCCAGCCATTCCTGTGCTATTCTCAGCCATGTTACCTGCGGCAGCCCAAGGTGTGACAGCCATACAGGTAGTCTCCCCTGAAGGACAAACCATAGTCACATGGGTACACGCCATCACGGTTTGGTAATATATGGACCCAGCAGCGCAGAGGACACCATGTCCCTTGAGAAGGATTCCTGTGGTGGGAGCTCTAGCACTAAAATAAAACACAGTCTCGGTTCTCATTTCTCAAACCTTAGACCTAGATGGGGGAAAACAAGTTACCTAAATGTATAATGTGATAAGGCAGGATGGTACAAGTTCTTTCTGTTAGGACACCAAAACAGTTTGGAACAAAGCGATAAAAGCTGACAGGCTTTGCTCTGTGAAATCAGTAAACTTTTATCACACAAAAGAAATCCAGACAGACTCATTTTTACAACCGCACAATACGCCTTGAGATGAAATACCGCCTGACTGTTTTGTGGTCGACCAATTATATTTGATCGATGCTGGTCGTTACCTGGGGCCACGCAAGGGATTTCATCCGGACGTTAAGCGCGTCTTTTTTTGTGCATGATCTGGGCTATTGGTCTGAACTTTAATTAAACAGCCCTCTGATTGTTACTGTTATCTCTACCAACCCTGCTTGAGCTCTATATGAAAAATAAACATTAGGACAGCCAAATTATGCACCACCATCTAAGCCAGTGGATCTGCACATTTTGGAGGTCTCCCTAATCTAACAAACCTGATTCAACTCATCAGATTGTTAGTAGGGCACCTCCAAGACCTGAAATGGGTGTGTCAAATAAGGGAGACATCCAAAATGTGCAGTTCTGTGAGACTGAGAACCACTGATCTAAGCATCAAAGCAGCCTAAGTGCTCTGACAGATCTAACCAAAGGGTTGCCCTTGTGCGCTGTCCATGGTGCTGAGCGAGCAGATGCTCAGTTTGAGAGCAATATTGTGCTTCCAATGCAAAACTCAACAAAAAACACTTGTGGAGAGGCATGGATATATAATGTGCGAAACCCAAATTCAGAAAACAATCTTTAGCACGTAAAAGAATAGAGTTTGTTCCTCTACTTAGGACAAGTACTTTGCACACCATAAAATGCACATTTCTCACAGAAAACAAGCAAAAAAAAATATGCAACGCAATTATGCACACAACACTGAACTTGAACACTGAACTAAAACCATGTAAACATATAAAACAAACAGAGAAGCTTTTAAAGTGTTATTTAGTACTAGTTATAAGCATGGTGTTTTTATTCCTATTTATCTCGAGTTTTTTTCATGATTTATTTGCATTTACTCATTTTGTATTATTCACATGTAAGAAGCTATTTCACTATTGCATGCTCATTTCTAACCCTAATATTATTTAATGAATCATGCTTTTAATGTGGTGTCATAGTAAATATACTGTCAATTTCACTGTGCACTTGCTGTGACAAACATTTGTCTACTCTTCTCAAACGACCAAACTTATTACTGTCTGTCCTGCTTAAGGAAAAACAGTCTCATTAGAAACACCAAACTAGTTTTTGCACACAAATAGGGGAAAATGCCATCGCGGTAACTTACGTGTGCCGTCAAAACGCGTCGCTATAGTATCCAAAAATGTGTTCTGTGGCGCGAGCAATCCTTTCATAACAGGCATTTTCCCGCCCTGATATGGAATTCCCCATCAAAGTGACGCGGCGTTGTCAGAGACAAAGGTAGAGACAGTTTGAAGCACTCCGGTGAAACTGAGCTTTCAGCGGACTGAGGAACGGAGGATCCCGTTCCCTCACCAGCGCGCGAGCAGGCTGGATGGGGATGCGCGCGCCCGTGTCACTGGGAGTGACGCCCGCAGGTGCGCGTCAGGTAAATGGCGCGCGAGCATTCTATACAAGTGGCGCGCGAGGCTGGAGGTAAACCTAAAGATAACAATATTTTATGCTCTTCACTCTTGCAATACAGTGATAATTGAGAGATGAATCAACATATAACCAATAAACAGTCCTCAAAAGCATGATGAATCATATTTGATCCTCAAATTTTAACATGATTTTTCATACATATTATTTTTAAGTTGCTTCAGCCCATACATGTTCATTATATGTGACCCTGGACCACAAAACCAGTCATAAGGGTCAATTTGTTTTAAATTGAGATTTATACATCAGCTTTCCATTGATGTGTGGTTTGTTAAGAATGGACAATATTAGGCAGAGATACAACTATTTGAACATCTGGAATCTGAGGGTGCAAAAAAATCTAAATGTTGAGAAAATCGTCCAAATTAAGTCCTTAGCAATGCATATTACTAATCAAAAATTAAGTTTTGATATATTTACGGTAGGAAATTTACAAAAGATCTTCATGGAACATGATCTTTACTTAACATCCTAATGATTTTTGGCATTAAAATTTTTTTTATCATTTTGCCCCATACAATGTATTGTTGGCTATTGCTACAAATATACCTGTGCTATTATGACTGGTTTTGTGGTCCAGGGTCACATATTACTAACTAGGCCTTAGAAATATGCATATCAAATATGGTACAGTATGCTTTATAGGTTTAAAGTTTAGAAGGTAGCTTACCCACTTTTGTGCATTGTTATCATAAAGGTAATTAATCATTCTCACAGTACGGCCTAGTTAAGTCAGTGTTGAGCACCATGTAGAGTGTCGGTTTCACCTCACGTTAACACAGCTGGTCTCAACTGTTTGCATACAGAGAAAGCATCTAAGGTCTAAGCAGGTCCTGGAAGCCCCCTAAAACTGGATATCTGACACATCCTGCATCCAAATATGCATACTTACCTACTATTTACTATGCAAAAACCAGTACATCAAATAAGCAGAAGATCCAAATGCACTGTTGGTAGTTGTAAGTCACAGTGTAGATATTAAATGAATCAAAAGGTAATGGCATGGCTGATGTAAAACGTCTGAGAACGTTATAACCTGTTACAAACCTGCATGAGTTTAATCAGGTGTGTTTGATTAGAGAAACATCCAAAATGTGTAGATTGGGAGGCCTTCAGGAATAGATTTGAGAAAAATTGTAGGGCTGCTAATGTATTTTGAGAGCAACATTATTAGCCTGTTTGTTAAAAAATATATATATTATCAATGTGGGGCCCATTTGAACAAAGGAGTGGGATTTTTTTTCTTTGCAATTTCCATTGGTGCTGCCCATTTTAACTATACTTGGATAATATTAAATGGTGGATTACTGTAAATAGAATAGTACTAAAATCAAAGCAGCAGGACAAAAGGTAGACCAAAGAGAAATGAGACGATGTCTGGAACATGATCTTTACTTAACATCCTAATGATTTTTGGCATTAAAATTTTTTTTATCATTTTGCCCCATACAATGTATTGTTGGCTATTGCTACAAATATACCTGTGCTATTATGACTGGTTTTGTGGTCCAGGGTCACATATTACTAACTAGGCCTTAGAAATATGCATATCAAATATGGTACAGTATGCTTTATAGGTTTAAAGTTTAGAAGGTAGCTTACCCACTTTTGTGCATTGTTATCATAAAGGTAATTAATCATTCTCACAGTACGGCCTAGTTAAGTCAGTGTTGAGCACCATGTAGAGTGTCGGTTTCACCTCACGTTAACACAGCTGGTCTCAACTGTTTGCATACAGAGAAAGCATCTAAGGTCTAAGCAGGTCCTGGAAGCCCCCTAAAACTGGATATCTGACACATCCTGCATCCAAATATGCATACTTACCTACTATTTACTATGCAAAAACCAGTACATCAAATAAGCAGAAGATCCAAATGCACTGTTGGTAGTTGTAAGTCACAGTGTAGATATTAAATGAATCAAAAGGTAATGGCATGGCTGATGTAAAACGTCTGAGAACGTTATAACCTGTTACAAACCTGCATGAGTTTAATCAGGTGTGTTTGATTAGAGAAACATCCAAAATGTGTAGATTGGGAGGCCTTCAGGAATAGATTTGAGAAAAATTGTAGGGCTGCTAATGTATTTTGAGAGCAACATTATTAGCCTGTTTGTTAAAAAATATATATATTATCAATGTGGGGCCCATTTGAACAAAGGAGTGGGATTTTTTTTCTTTGCAATTTCCATTGGTGCTGCCCATTTTAACTATACTTGGATAATATTAAATGGTGGATTACTGTAAATAGAATAGTACTAAAATCAAAGCAGCAGGACAAAAGGTAGACCAAAGAGAAATGAGACGATGTCTGCATACTTGGCAAGAGTCAAAAGTACTAAAGGCAACGATTTTTTTTTTTTTTTTGTGTAAAAAATATTACACGCAGCAGGCTATGTCGCCCTCTACTGTTTATACTGTCACAATACCACACTTTCACCTTCTACAACCACAATACAAATTGACACAAAGTGCCGTGGCAGTGTTAAAAACATGATTCAAATAAGTAGCAATTCGTTGTACAGTAATATTACATAACAGAGCATTAATTAATAATTTTCTTATATTATTATGGTAATAATCTCATCATTACTGCTGTTGTTGCTGTGGGGTAATCGTTGAGATATAATGAGTCACTGGAGAGCTGACTTGACAAATTGACATAAATAATATAATCCAATCATGTGTCTGTCTCTGTTTCTTGTGTACTGATGTATACTTATCACAGTAGTGAAAACTGTAATCATTCTGCTGCAGAATGCTTTTATATGATGAAAATAATGTTTTGTATTATAATCATATGTACTGAATACGTTTCATTTGGTTGTAAATAAATATGCAAGCTCATGCAAATAAAGACACAAATGAAGCTCTGTTCATTATGATTAAGCTTACGGAAAAGAATGATTGCCACATACAGTGACTGTCATGTGTACAGGTGCAAACAAGCATTAATCACAGAGATCACTTGATGAGGCTGATTAACTTTTTTTTTTTTTTGTCAACTGAAACAATCATTGTATTGCATCCCACCAGTACTTACAGCATTTATACACACATTGGCAAGCCTCTATTACATGTTTTTAAACTATAAAAGGTTATAGAGAAATGTTAAGTACACCCCAAGAAAAATACCAGACTTTTTTTTGTTTTTGAAAGAATACACTTATGCTCACCAAGGTTGCATTTACTTAATAAAATTTATTTGCATTTATTTAATAATAAAAAACAGTAAAAAAAAAAATTAATACTGTGAAATGTTATTACAAATTTAAATAATGTTCTAGATTTTATTATATTTTAAAAATGCAATTTGTTCTTGTGATGGTAAAGCTGAATTTTCAGCAGCCATTACAGTCTTCAGTGTCACATGGTCCTTATAAAATCATTCTAATATGCTAACTTTGTGCTCAAGAAACATTTCTTATTATCAATTTTGACAGTTGTGCTGGTAAATATTTTTGTGGATACATTCTTTTTTTTCAGGATTCTTTTATGAAAAGAATAGAAACCTTTTTTTAATATTGTAGATGTCTTAACTGTCACTTTTGATAAATTTTATGCACTCTTTCAAAATTTCTTTCAAAAACGATATTATGGATCTTTTGAACTGTTTACGGCAACATATTTTAAACTAACAACACTTGGTTAAATTAAAGTTAAATTTAAAACATAAATTTCCATTTCATCTTGTGAGGGAAAAATTAGTACAACTAAACATTCATCACCAAAAACTAAAATGACCAAAATTTAAATCAAATGCACATTAGTAGAGCATCATTAAAGAAGAAGGCCTTATGTAAACCTTTAATAAACTTATCTGGTCATTATTATTAGATAAATGTAGTCTTTACTCATCAATGCTGTCCAAATTTTTCTAGTATCAATATGGCCCAGGACAAAACATTTCATGAGTGTTGTCACAGCACTCAATGTAAGCCAATCAAAATGTATGACTAGTTGAAGTTGTACATTAGATATTTGAAATTAAGAGTTTTTACTACTGAAACATCAAAAATGCTTGAGAAATCAGTTATTAAATGTTAATATAGCTTGCCATACTAAAACAGTCATGTATTCTGACAGGAGGCACTTCTGCTGGAAACTGATTGGTCCGCTCTTGGTGACATCACATTGATGATGCTTTGTGGGGCCGCCTAGAGATTTAATTACGGATCTGTGTTCGCGCATTATATTATACGATTCGTTTTTCCTCACTGTTAGCCTTATTTTTTTTATTTAAATGTGTCTGTTTTTTTCCGTTTGCTAAAAACAAAGACCTTTCTTTATGAAATAAAACCCGCTCTCGAGTCGCTTGTCATCGGACCCTCGCGCTGATTCTGGAGCCAGTGTTTTTGTTAGTGAGCGATCCTGGGACGCGCGCTAGCTCTGTCGGCATGTTCGGATCCCCGTCTGCAGGATTATAACCACCGGAAAACAGCACTGCAGACAATAAAGTAAGTGACTGAAAAAATATGGCTTAAAAAGAGGACGAGATGATGATTTGTCATAGGTTGAGCATATATGCAGCACCTGTAGCAGCTCTTTACTGCTGAACAAATAACATCTTAAGCCAGCCTAAGATGGTTTGCTGGTCGTAGGTGGTTTGAGATGGTCTCCCAGCCTGATCAAGCTGGTCTTTAGCTGGGAAACAAGTTGGTCTCCCAGTCTGACCAGCAACAAAAAAATAAAGTCTAGAACCAGTAAAAAAGACCAGCCTGACCATTTTAAACCATAATAACAGAGAAGAAACAGAAAAAAAAAAAAAAAAACTGAGCACAGTGATGTGCTTTATTTGGCAGGATGACAAGAGGTTGAGAACATTCAGGAGTGAGCGGTACAAGATGGTACACGGATGTACTGATATTCTGCTCTATGTTTGTGTGCTGCTGTACGGATGACTACAATTCTCTCTCTATATATATTTTCTCCTTTCCTCATGCTATCATTTTTTGTAGTTTGTGAGAGCTGAGATTAAAAACGATGATGGACCATTTGGCAACTACTAGTGGCACCCAGGGGCCCGTCATGTCTGAATCCTCTTATCCTCCCTGTAAAATGGCCCGTATGGAGAATTCAATAGATCTGCCTGTACCTGAAGTCACTCCTGTGAGCCTGACCTCCAAACAAACATCATTACACACAAACAGGAGGAAAGGTATCCACTGATGGGCATAAACACAGATAGAAGACCATGTCTGTTTATAAGATGTCTGAGTGATTGTATTCTCCTTTCCACAGGCAGTCTGATTCCTGTGTTCTGTATGGTGGAGCAGAGTGATGTCCCACCCTCAGAGAGGAAGAGGTCAGAGCATGCAGAATTTGTGCTGTTGAAGAAAGACCTGCTGTTCAGCCAGATTACAGAGGCTGCACTGCAAGAGCTGGGATACACACACACTGCGGCGGCTCTGGCTACAGGTACACATACACTAATGAATAATTCACACTCAATTCAAATTGAATATGTAAGCCTGAAAGATGGGGATGGGGCTGTTTCTTTTAGTTCCAGTCCGCACCATCATAGCCTGCATCTTATCTTTTGGTATATGCATCACACTTACTGTAAACCATGTTCAAAAATGTAAAAAGTCCCATATGCTCACCAAGGCTATACTGATTAAAATATAGTACAAATAGTAATACTGTGAAATATTCATATAATTTTAAATAACCATTTTCTATTTTAATATATTTTAAATGTAATGTACTCCTGTGATGGCAAAGATGCATTTTAATATGCTGATTTGGTTCTCAAGAAACATTTCTTATTATCATCAATGTTGAAAACAGTTGCTACTTAATATTTTTGTGGAAATTTTCCAGGATTCTCTGATGGATAGAAAGTTTTAAAAACCAGCATTGGAAAAAATAGAAATCTTTTTAACATGTAATTTTTGATAAATTTAGCACATATTTTCTGAAAGAAAAAAAAAACATACTGACCCCAAACCTTTGAAGTGCAGCACACAAATAATACAAACTATTTCCAGTAATTATACCTAATTGATATCAAATTTAACTGTACTTTGATTAATTTTAAATTTCTATTTAAACATTGAAGTCTAGACAATTAAATTACACAATAAATGAAAAAACTAAAACATTGCAAAAATGTTTAGATAGTCGAATCTTAAGTTAAGCTGTACTTAATGTTTTTTTTTACGTAACATATATCCCTCATATATGGATTTATTTATTTTTTTTTCATTTTTAATGCTAATGGTTACAAATATGATACATATTTTGCCTATTTGAATCAACAATTAATTAGTGAAAAACAAGATGGAGGTACAAGACACTTAACGAGAAATAGAAAAGGAAGTGCAGAAAGCTGATGGGAGACAAGAGAATGTAAACTTGCTCAAGATCAGAAAACTATTAAGGTTGCCAGAAGAGAAAAATAAGTAGCAAAGTAAAAGCAACAACTCCAAATACAGTCAAAAAAAGGAGTTATGGGGGCAGGAACTATATAAGGATCATATATAGTAGTCATATTGTAATAAATATTAATTTCTGCATTAGGTCAGGTTCAAGTTGGCCATTGGAACCCTGTGCCCCTGTCCACTGTGACAGACACCTCTGACGCAACAGTAGGAGACATGCTTCAAGATCTTTACCATGTCATCACCTTAAGAATAAAGCTACACAGGTACAACTGGCACACACACTTGCATCTGTCTCTGGGTTTCAGCAAACAGGCTTATCAGAATGATGAACTACACTACACTGAAAATTAAAGCTGTTCTGATTCATGAATAAGGATAATTTTTCACAGGTAATTTAGTATTAAAACTCATTTCAAAATTATTAAAAGTTATTATAGTTATTAAAGTTTTGAGGATAAACACTTAATAATATAGCTATTTGTGAAATAATTATTATTTGTGGATAATGTCCAACAGTGTAATTAATTATTGCAGTACACCATTTTTCTCACTGACTCACGCACGTTCTCTCACTCTCTTAGTGTTTCTAAATTAGAGGACTTGCCTGCTGAGCAATGGACTCATTCTACCGTCAGAAATGCCCTGAAGGAGCTGCTAAAAGAAATGAATCAGAGCACACTGGCTAAAGAGTGTCCATTATCTCAGGTACATGTTCACAAAAAAAAACCTTTGTATGCAAGTAAACACTGTAAATGTACTATTTTTGCAAGGCACTATCCATGTAACCTTATACTAACTTAAACATACTTTTTATCAACCATAACTTAATTGCATGTAGCTATAGAATAAAATAGGGTTAATTGTCTCATATCTCATGGTTAAAGAGCAGAACTATGATCGAAGAAGTGCTCTCCATTGAAGAATACAGCCTACTATTAAGATCCATCCCTAGGTTGAGAACCAGCTATTAAATCTATTTAGCAAGGAGACAAAAACCTTTAGCACATCCTTTCTGGATACATTTAGTCGGTTCCAAGGCACACCTCTAAACTTAATTTAGTATGCTCTGTCTGTTAATTACCGAATTCCTGTTAAGGTCACATAAAAAGGAAATGAGAAGCAAAATCATATTTTTGCCTGCACATAAACACACATTAACTTGTATGTTTTTTTTTTTGTTTTTTTTGAAAGAGCATGATTTCATCAGTAGTGAACGGCACTTACTATGCCAGCATCTCTGCTGCGAGATGTCAGGAGTTTGGCCAGTGGTACAAACACTACAAGAGGGCAAAATCTATGATGGGTGAGTAGCGACCTACTGTATGTTCTCCAAGATATTCAGTTCAAGATATATAGTTCTCCTATATTCAAACATTTATAGCTTTCTTTAAGTAGTCATCTTGTGTTTTTGGTAACACTTTACATTAAAGCTTAATCCATGAACAAACAAAAGAACAATCATTTACAGCATTTATTAATTTAAGATTTAAAATGTCTAAATATAAATTTTTTAACATTTCAAGTGGTATTAACTAACAATAAATGTATTATGAACAAACATGAATTAAAAATATAATAGTATATAAGTATATTAAAGGGGTCATATGATGCGATTTCAATTTTTCCTTTCTCTTTGGAGTGTTAC
>NW_015548360.1:35738-61095 GCF_001515605.1 Sinocyclocheilus anshuiensis
TCAGACCGATGAGCTTTGTAAAAATCGACGCGTTTCAGAAAGGCGGGGCATAGAGGAGAAACAATAATGCACAGTATGTGGAAAATAATGTGTTTTTTGAACCTTAAACCGCATAAACACATTTCATTACACCAAATACACAAAATAATGTTCTTTTTTAGCAACATCATATGCCTCCTAATAAATGATAGGTTATGCTTTAAAATTTTCATTGTTATTTCATGATACATAATTTATTAACCTATTTTAATAAAAAGCAATAGACTACGCTACAATCAAAGTTTGCAGTCTTTTTGAAGGAAGTCTCTTATGCTCACCAAAGACTGCATTTTTTTAATCAGAAAAAAAGTAATATTGTGAAATATTATTACAATTTAAAATAACTGCTTTCCATTTTAATACATTTAAAATTTTAATTTATTCTTGTAATGGCAAAGCTGAATTTTCAGCAGCCATTACTCCAGTTTTTAGTGTAACATTATCATTAAGAAATCATTCTAATATGCTGATTTGGTGCTCAAGAAACATTTTCTTCTTATTAGTAATGTTAAAAACAGTTGTGCGGCTTAATATTTTTGTGAAAACTGTGCTGCATTTTTGCATGATTCTTTGATAAATAGAAAGCATTTATTTTAAATAAAAAAAATCTTACTGACCCCAAATTTTTTGAATGGTAGTGTATGTAAAAATATAGATTTTAAATACTAAAACTGTAGTAAAGTAAAATAACTGTATATGTGACCCTGGACCACAAAACCAAATTGAACGAAATTGCGATTTATACATCATCTGAATAAATAAGCTTTCCATTGATGTATGGTTTGTTAGGATAGGACAATATTTGGCCGAGGGTGCAAAAAAATCTAAATATTGAGAAAATTGCCTTTAAAGTTGTCCTAATAAAGTCCTTAGCAATGCATATTACCAATCAAAACTGAAGTTTCGATATATTTACGGTAGGAAATGTACAAAATATCTTCATGGAGCATGATCTTTACTTAATATCCTAATTATTTTTGGCATAAAAGAAAAATCGATCATTCTGACCCATACAGTGTATTTTTGGCTATTGCTGCAAATATACCCCAGCGACTTAAGACTGGTTTTGTGGTCCAGGGTCACATATATGAAATGCTGTCACAGCATATACTGAAAATAAGATGATTTTGGCTGTAAATTTTAAATAGACTCCAGTGATTTCATATGAATATCGAGCTACTAAAGGTTTTTATCTCCCTTCAGGTGACATGAGCAGACATTGCAGCCAACCATCATCCTCCAGCCAGCCCACCATGTACCAGCAACCAATGGAAGGCAGTGGGGCGGAGTCACGTGGCGTTGTCCAGATGCAGGCTGGAATGCCTGGTCTGGTGATGGCTCAGCTCCTCTCACAGCAGCACGCCATGTCTCAGCTCCTCACACACGCTCACACGCACTCACACAGGCCTCATCCTGCACCACTAAGGACTCCTCCCAAATGCAATGTGTCCCCACCCACAGTAGCTCAATGTCCCTCACCTGTCACCGACGTGTCACCTGAAATTTACCATTGGGTGCGTGAGGAACTAAAGAGGGCGGGGATTTCCCAAGCCGTGTTTGCACGAGTGGCCATTAACAGGACTCAGGTAACATGATAGAAATGTGCATATCTCTCAAATATTATGTATCTGTATACATATTAATGTGTCTGTCCGTGATATTACTTGCAACAGGGCCTGCTATCGGAGATCTTGCGCAAGGAAGAAGACCCACGGTGTGCGTCTCAGTCTCTTTTAGTAAACCTTAGGGCCATGCAGAGCTTCCTGCAACTGCCACAGAGCCAGAGAGACTCAATTTATCTGGAGGAAAGAGAGCGTAACCTCAACTCTACCTACAACACCAATACAAGCTCACCTCTGCCCATTCAGGTTTACTGTCACTTAGAACCTGATGCAAATTAGCATGTGCTATCATCTCTATGGATAGCACATGCATCTTATTTTAGACAAGTAAACTCATAGTTAACCATAGTAATAATGGTAATATTAAAGTGCCATTTGTTAATTAAGTGTTAAGTGTAAACTTTCACCTGTTTCCAAGGACACTGTAGTCAAAGTGGAATGCGATGATTCTGGAATAAACTACGGCATCTATGATGACATACAGCAGGAAATGAGACGAGCAAAAGTGTCGCAGGCCTTGTTTGCAAAAGTGTCTGCAGCCAAGAGTCAGGTACATGTGTGTGTGCATGTGTACAAAAGGAATACATTGGTACAGATTGCACAAGAAATCTCTAATAAAAAAGGGGAAAGAGGTACACCTTACAAGACAGTACATTTACGCATTTTATCCAAAGCAGCTTTCATTGCATTTGAGGTATATACATTTCATACATAATTAAACATATAATAAATATTTATATGAAAGCAGGGAATGCAAGGATATGTGCAGTATATACTGTACCTACAATTCATATACTGTAATATAGTGATTATGAAAATAATTAGTATTAATCCACTCCCAGTTTTATGAGAAGATATGTACAGTAGGGTCCAAAAGTCTAAATTACTAGAAGAAATAAATTTATTTAAATAGAAATCTAATGTTATTAAAAGAAGGCTGCTTTTCTTTGATCAAAAATCCTGCAAAAACAGTAATATTGTGAAATATTATTACACTTTAAAATAACTGTTTTCTATTTTAATATTTGGTAGACACTCGTCTAAAAACACTAACATACACTAACATTTAAATACAATAAATGTATATCCAATTTATAGCCTATACCTTGAATGCACTGACTGTAATATGATTAGTATTAAGTACTGTAGTATGATTAGTATTAATCCACTCCCAGTTTTATGAGACAGTATGTAGGGTCAAAATGTCTAAAACACTAGTGGAATTGTGGCTTTTTTAATTTATTAATTAATTTATTTATTTTGCATTTTATCCATTGAAAATTAGATTACCAGCATAACAATTTAAGAGTTTTTCTTACATTTTTAAACAGAAAAAAAAAAAACTGTTATTTTGTGAAATATTATCCAATAAAACTTATTTTTCCATTACAAATTAAATTATCAGCATAACAATTTGAAAATCTTACATTTTGAACAAAGGAATTCACATAGTTAAGGTCATAATTTTGCTTATTTGACTGGTGACCTAGAAATACTGCAGAATTTTAAATATTTCTTGAAAATTAAATATTTATCTCCTACATATAAATATTTATTATATATTTAAATATTTATGATATGGAAAGCATAAATAAAATATTTCTTATTCATTTTACATTAGAACATTTTCAAATGGGCAAAAAAAATCCTAAAACATTACATTAACATCTAGGTTTAAATTAGAACATTGTCTCAAATGTTTGAAACCTGCTGTATTTGTGTCTGTTTTAGGGCTGGCTGTGTGAGCTCTTGCGCTGGAAGGAGGAGCCATCGCCTCAGAATCGTACACTGTGGGAAAATCTGTCTCTGATTCGCCAGTTCCTAAATCTCAGCCAATCAGAGCGAGATGTTATATATGACCAAGAGAGCAATACCGGGCAGACGTTCTACTCAGAAAAGCACACAAGACCACTGACAGAACAACTACAAGTGAGTGCTCACACAAACTTCTGTAATTATAATTTTAGTAAACAATTACAATACATTATGAATACTGACTGTAAATTATTGTTTACATTTATTTTGCTAATATGGGCCCTAATATATAAAATCAAACATGTTTTGATGTGTTAGATCTCATAATTATTTATTAACCATATCCAATTTTAAAACCATTTATTATAACTCACATATTATGGCATTAACCATGTGAATTCCTTTGTTCAAAATGTAAGATTTTCAAATTGTTATGCTGATAATTTATTTTGTAATGGAAAAATAAGTTTTATTGATTTTTTTCCCCGAAGGTCATGCATATGGTGCCTCTGAAGCAGCACCAACAACTGCATAAAATTCCACCTCAGCATCATCAACACTTCCTCCAGCAGCATCTCATCTCTGGATGTCTCAAAGACACTCACATGGGCCCAAATATTGGAGGCAGGTCTTTACCACCAGAAGCCCATGCAATCCTGCAGAGTTTCATTCAGGAAGTGGGACTACATCCAGATCAAGAGGCCATTCATACACTATCTGCTCAACTAGGAGTAGCCAAAGAGGCTGTTCTCAGCTTTTTCAATGGTCACAACTGGCTTAGACAGGAAGAGCAGGACAACAGAGGAGAAAGAGAGATTGAGGAAAGGGAAGACGATTATATGGAGGCAGAGGAGGAATGCAGGGATACAATGGAAAACGATGAGGAGACAAATGCAAACATGATGACAGGGAAACAAGATGGTGTGGTGGAGCAAAATGCATCTACACAAACTCGCTTTATCATTACTATTAAAAAAGAAGAGGAGCTTCCATGTAAGGAGGAGCGCGATGATGGTCCCGCCTACTGCCAATTCATAAACTCCTAAAAACTGCATACACTACCATTCAAAAGTTTGGGGCTATTTTGTTTGAATGAACTTAATACTTCAATTCAGCAAGGATGCATTAAACTGATCAAAAGAGACATTTATAATATGACAAAAGGCTTCTATTTGAAATAAACAGTTCTTTTGAACTTTCTATTAATTTTAGAATACTAAAAAATAACGTGTCACGGTTTCCACAAAAATATTAAGCAGCATTACTGTTTTCAACATTGATAATACTATTTTTTTTTTTTTTTTTTTTTTTTTGAGGAGCAAATCAGCATACTAGAATGATTTCTTGAAGTATCTGAAGGATTAATTACATTTCAAAATATTTAAAATAGAAAGGTTTTTTTAAATTGTAATAATATTTCACATTACTGTTTTTACTGTATATTTGATTATATAAATACAACCTGAATGAGCATTCAAAAACATAAAAAAAAAAAAAACTCATACCAACCTCAAACTTTTGAATCGTAGTGTATTAAATTAACAAACAAACAGCAATGAATATTGGGTGATTTGATAATTCCATGTAGCGTATTTATTTACGGTTGTGCCTTCATGCACAAGGTGTTTTACTGATACCTCATACTTTGGATGGACTTGAAAATTTCACAAATGAAAATGCCACGGAAAGAATTCATTAAACATCAATGTTCTAATTTCTAAAAATTTTTTTATTAATATTAGGGGTGTAAAAACGCTCATGTCTGACTATGAAAATTAAATGGAGCGATTATAATATTCAAACCTAATTAAGCCACCATTATCATAATGTATCACAGCATTTAAGGAAGAATCGCTAATTTAAATTGTTGTTAGAGCAAATATTTACACCCCTAAATTAATGTGATTTGGATTTTATAGTAGTATTATTTATTGTTTGTCTCTCGTTTTCTGCTCAAATCCACAATTGAATCTTTGCAGGTGGCGGGCAACGTCAGTCAGTGTTAATGGTGGCATTTTCAGCCAGACGGTGTTGTCTTTTACAAGAACTGTTGCTAGAGACCCTGAAACCGTGATATATTATATGTTAGAAGCAAACAGCACATTACTGTATTATTGTCAATAGAACAAAACACAATAGAAACAGCACTTTGAATTACAGTGAATAGTTTTTTCTCTCTAACGAATTACAATAAATCTGTACTGTTTGTTATTGTTCATTATATTTAAAGCCATTTTATTCGAGAACTAGAAAATGGGCTTTATATGTTTGTTAACTGTGAAGGCATTCTTGATTATAGAACTTTATTTCTCTGCTAGTTAGTGTCAGGATTGACAATCCTGTCAATATGTGACCCTGGACCACAAAACCAGTCATAAGTAGCACGGGTATATTTGTCGCAATAGCCAAAAATACATTGTATGGGTCAAAACCATCGATTTTTCTTTTATGCCAAAAATCATTAGGATATTAAGTAAAGATCTTCCATGAAGATATTTTGTAAATTTCCTACCGTAAATATATCAAAGCGTAATTTTTGATAAGTAATATGCATTGCTAAGGACTTTTGGACAGCTTTAAAGGCGATTTTCTCAATATTTTGATTTTTTTGCACCCTCAGATTCCAGATTTTCAAATAGTTGTATCTCTGCCAAATATTGTCCTATCCTAACAAATTTTGAAAAATGTACCCTTATGACTGGTTTTGTGGTCCAGGGTCACATTTTTTTTACCAGCTTAAGTTGAGTTTGTTTAGTATTATTATTATTATTATTATTCAGACATTATTATTGTACTTCCATTTTCTCCATATATATATATCACTGTATATGGGGTCAACACTTTCAGATACAAAAGAAATTTCAAATATTTCATATTAATATTGACAAATCAAGCATTCACCTGAATTTCAGCTCATTATGTCAGTCAGAAAATCTTGCAGTACGACATAATAACCGTATTTTTAATTTCACACATGCATTAAATGCAGGAGCCACTTTGTTTTACTAGATACTAACACAGTCTACCTAAAATGTGGGAAAATATCTAAAAATCCCACTGACTTTGATAGTCCAATATCATAAATGTTTTCAAAAATCATTAGGGTATTAACTAAAGATCATGTTGATGTTCCATGAAGATATTTTGTAAATTTCCTACCGTAAATATATCAAAACTACATTTTTGATTAGTAATATCATATGCATTGCTAAGAACCTAATTTAAAGGCGATTTTCTCAATATTTTGATTTTTTTTTTTTTTTTTGCACCCTCAGATTCCAGATTTTCAAATAGTTGTATCTTGGCCAAATATTGTCCTATTATAACAAACCATACACCAATGGTAAGCTTATTCATTCAGCTTTCAGGTTATGTATCTTTTTCTTAATCAATTTTTTTTTTTAAATGACCCTTGTGACTGGTTTTGTGGTCCATGGTCACATACGAGTTATTATCTGAGGAAAGTTGCTTTTAGGAGTACAGACTGTCAATTTGTGATTACGAGATAATAAAATGAAATGGTACATTTATGTTACGAAGATTTTTAGCAAACATCTCCGATTCATTTCTGCTTCATTAATCTGCTATTTGAAAAACTAATGGCTGGTAAAGTAGGACAAGTGCTTTGCCAGTCTCGAAATTCACTTTTAAATGTGGTATATGGTGTCAAATGGTGACTTTTGGGTCATATAAAGAAATACTTCTCCGTAATCCACCCTCGGCTCTTATATTAGATTAGTTATTATTTCTGACTTTCGATACAAACAAGGATAAAATAGCGCGCGCGTTTCAAGCCTGTGATATTAGTATTCGCGCTCAGGCTACCCGTCTCCGGAGTCACGTGTCTGATCAGCTGTTCTGCGGCACATCCGCCTGACTCGCACTGGAGTGTTTACATGCAGACGGCACGGGGCAGAATGGGCAGACCCGCGTGAAGCATTGCAGGTAAAATATCAACTCATTTCCCCTTACTGCATTGAAACTGCCGTTCGCGATAGTCGGAGTGCTTGTCAAAAATGAATGCAGCGATGTTAAGAGTGTGAAGTGTTGTGCAATGATTCATATCGGAAGTGTGGAGCTGCCAGCCTCGTAAGGCCTTTAGACTCAACATCTCCATCAATAAATCCAACTTTATTGACCGCTTTTACACAAACAGTAGGCGTCAGGGACATGCATATGAGAAATTATAACTATCACTTTGAAATTTGCCTTTGATATTTGGGCTGTTGGGATGCCTGTAAGTTTCAAACTATTTAATTTGGTTATGCAGTTGATGTCTTTCCACATTATGAGATCATTGTCCCATTTTTATTTTCACTTCTAGTTAGGGATTCTTACATCTTGGTTCTCATATCTGAAAGCTGTAGAATAATATGCATAGAGTATGAGACATTCCCCCTAAAATTCAGAATAATGTGTGACTGATATTGGTTTTCAATGGTTGGTTCTTAAATTTTTGTTTGGTCTCCAGTTCTAAAAAAAATGGTTACAGCTTTGCTGATAGGCGATAATTATTATGCAGTGACTTGTAACCAATATGATGGCTGATATTATAAATCTATATCTATACTGTAATGTCTGTTCAAACAAATCTAATGCATCAAACATTTGTAACTTATAATAGAGAACATGGATAAAAGTATTTTCAAACTCCTGATATTAAGCTTTGATATGATCTATTTTCAATATTGGACAAATCAGATGCTGATAATTGACATTTTATATAAATTGAATGAAATATATTTATAATTATTATTATTTTTAAATAAAAGTTATGTAATTTAACAAGTAACTAAAATGGGAATTTTAGTGATGCCCTTTCTGAGAATCTATTGAGGATTTGATATTTCATGATTCCTCTTTTTCCTTTCATATTTTTGCTTAATAAGTTTTATGTAACATTATAATGTAGTTGTGAAGTAGGACAGCATGATCTTTGGAGGAGTATATGATTCTCTTTGGACCTGAGGCCGCATAGTCTGAACAACAGAAAAAGACTTACCATGGCATCACAAGACCAGCTTGCTGACTGTTTTCACACTTGCACACACACACACACACACACACATACACGCACACACACTTGGTGACGTTTGAGTTAAACGCCTGTCATGCTGCAGTATCTAATGCATACAAACCATGTCAGATTACAATTAGCTCACAGCATTTGGTTAATTCTTGTTTGAATAAATTTGTACTCTTAGTCCTGTAATATTTGAAAGGTTTCAGGTTATCATTGTTTGTGAATACATGCATATTACAGAACCAGAACATGTGCACATTCTTTTCTTAATTTAGTTCTGCCCTAATATTATGACCAAGCATATTCTGCACTAATGATAACGTAGGGTTTTTGAGTTCACCCAGTTGCTCGTAGAATTCCTACAAGCTACTGTCATGTGATTGGTGCAGGAGCTCTGTTCTGTAAAGGGCTGATGAAGTGAAGGCATGCGAGTGTGTTTAAACAGATTTAAGCCTGGTTTGCTTCTGTGACCCTCCTTATTGGTGTGTGCTGCACCCACGGGCGTTTTGATGTAATGAGCTGGGTTTTGTCTGATGGAACTCCTTAAACGTTTGGTGGATTATTTTGTGATCCTAAAATTCACAAAATACTGTTCAAAATAATTTTGTATTTACTAGTCTACAGTAACTTCCCTTTAGCGGTTCTATGTATGCAAATTACTTTTTTTCCTAGTTACAGTTACTGTAGTGAGTTGTGTTTGTTACGTTTCTTAATTTTGGTTTAGCACAGGTTTCTCACAGTAGTGTTTTTTCGGTTCCTCATTACTTTATCTCAAATACACACACAGTATTTAAGGATTGCATGTAGTCTTAGTCTTTTTCAATCCTAATGTATTAAAATGGAGACAATGCCATGTTAATCTTAGCTAAATCAAAATTATATACAAAAATATATTCAGCCCTAATTCTAATCAAGCTTTTCTCCTTGACTATGCATGTATATAAGCACATACAGACACGCATGCAGTGATAAATATTTATGCATGTTGTGTGTGTGTGTGTGTGTGTGCCCGCGTGCGCATATGTGAATATCTAATGAAATATGCAAAGATTCATTTGTCAGCGCTGCCATTAGCCTGCAGCTGTGCCAGTAAATGCTGTAGTTGCAATGTTAGAAACAAACTGAACATTAAGGCAATATTTTTATGCCACACCAACCCAACATCTAATTACAGAGAGCTACTGTATTTTTATTTATATTTTTACTCGTTTTACTTAATAATCTTTTTGGTGAATGTCTTAGTTGAATTCCTTTGTGTGAGGCTGCTGAGGTATCTTGCAGGTCCAGTTCATTATTGTTGTGTTTAGCATATTTTAATTATTATCCATGTGTCTGGCTTGACTTAATCATACCTCTAGTGGTCCCTGAGGCTTTATGCTAATTTCCAGCACTGTACTTCACTGCAGATGATCCTGGGATTTCCCACTGTACCACAGCTAATGCATAAATCTAATTGAGCTGGGCCAAGGAGGTCTATAATACACGGAGAAAGCTATCTGTTAGCTTATGCCATTTGAAATCTGCCACTTATGATTTATTAACATTTTTATTTTGACAGAAAACAAACGTTTGAATCAGTGGAGAGGGATGCTATTATTACTATTAATAATAATAATAATAATTATATAGTTATTTTATATTATGTTATATAATTGTTACTTTTTATTTGATTATTTAATAATAATAATAATAATAATAGTTCTTTTTATATTATGTATTTATATTTATGCAATTGTTATTACTTTATTAGCCTATATTTGATTTTGATTAATAATAATAATAATAATAATACAGTTGTTTTTATATTATTTAATTGTTTATGTAATTTATATAATTAAATAATAACTTTTTTTTATTTGATTTATTTTATTTTGTTTCTTTGTACCATCCCACCCCCACAACGGCAATTTCCTAGGCAGCTTTTCTTCATATATAATCTAATATAACACAGTTATATATAATGCATGAGTTGCACAGGCTGTCTTTTGGTGTACTGAGATGTTAGATCAGTGTTTATTAGTTCATCTGCATAATTGATAAAGGACGTTTGCTGGAGGTTGTGTGTGTTCAGAACCAAATGCAACCTCATTAAAAACAACAGAATGGATTTAGGTTTAAAAATAGAAGAAAGAAATCCAGACAAGCCTGTTTTTCCACTTTTTAGAGCCTAATGCTGTCACATCAGCGCTGTCTGGCTCTGGATTGTCGGAGCTGGGATATTTTTGGTTTATAAATGTCTGGGAGTCACTTCCAAACAGCGCTTGGCACCACCAGTGTGTTTGCTCACGCGCCCTCAGTGCTGCAGAACAATTATACCAAATATACAACAGATCAAATGAGCGCCATTTGTTTGCCTCTTTGTTTGAGTCAAGACTGTGTTTTAATTCACTGCACATCGGTCAAATGTTAGCACGGCTGGTTATTCTGGTAAATGAATACAAGTGTTGCTGGTATAATGATCCTGAGGTGATGGTACAGTTGTATACACAGTCCAATTAAACATTATTTAAAGAACTGAGTTGCTGGCACTCTTCATTCATGTTGCTGTCATGAATTTAGAAATTCACAGTTTGGCTGTGAAATACATTTACATTCTGTGCCAGAACTAGCAGCTAAACTTGGATTTAATTGCAAATGGTTTCGACTAAAATGAAACAATGTAATTAATCCAAACAAACACAATCTGTTCAGTGTATACTAACCAGACATGATACAAGCTGCTGTGTCTCTGGTGTATTGATTTGGGTTTTGTCCTAACCAGTTCAGAAAAGTTGATGATGAAGACATTTTGCTATTTCTACCTTTTTTTCCGTTGTACTATTCTACATTTGTTCGTTTTCAATGTTAAAGGGATAGCTCACCCAAAAAGGGTTGTTTCCAAACCTGTATGCATTTCTTTCTTCTGTGGAATATAAATGAAGATATTTTGAGAAATGTTGGTAAGCAAACAGTTTCTGTTGCCATTGATTTCCATTATATTTTGTCCATACTATAAAAGTCAATAGAACCTGAAACAGTTTGGTTATAAACATTCTTCAAAATACATTCTTTTATGTTCCATAGAAGAAGAAAAGTCATGCCGTTTGGACTGATATGAGGGGGAGTAAATGATGACAGAATTTTAATTTTTGAGTGGACTGTCCCTTTAAAATACTTCATGCTATCCAATGGTTTAATATGCAAAGTCAACTATAAGTAAACCATTAGTATTGTCAGTTTAGGCTCTGTCGGTTTATTCATTTGTTTTGCTCTGCTGTTTGTCAGATTGATGGTTAGTGGACTGTGGTCTCCACTGTGATCAGGCCTATGAGGAGAACCAGTCTAACAGTGAGTATCCACACAATACCTGATGTAGTTCCTGTTTTGTACTGTAGTGTTGATCGTGGCTTCAGTGGTGAATGTTGATATCACAGTCTTTAGCTCTTCCTCTGGTTTTGCAGGACATGCAGCACCCAAACTTCGAAACACAACACCCGCTGCAGCAGGACGAGCAGGAGATGGGTTACGACCCTCTACAGAACTATTACAACAGGAACAGAGACCGTAAGATCACTAATAGATCTACATTAAAATTTGAGACCTAACAATGTGAAGAATAGGACTGCATATTTTGTATTGCATTTATTTTGCTAAGTACTGTGATTGTATTTTGACTATTGCTATTAACTCATATATATTGTAAGAACAAAAAAAAGCTCTCATGATCAAAATGATGTGAAAAAACTAGACTTGTAAGTAATTTAGTTCTATTTTCCTAAAAGCTCTTCTGCCAGTAGAAACTAATGTCGTTCACACAGAATCAAAGTCAGGCTTAAACAGAGTAAAAAAGGGAACAGTTTCCATTGCACTCACTGTTTACCTGTACTTGATTGTGAATCATTATTCTTTTGTTATATTCTGTTGTATTTTCTTCACTTTCACCTGGCATTCATTTTTAAAGTGAGTACTAAAACATGGTAATCTAGTTGAAAATGATCAAGGCATGTTTTCTCTAAATGAAGTCAGGAATATTTAATTAATCATTTGTGAACTAATATAATATAAATACATAGTAATTACCAGACTTATTTTACTTACACTACTGTTCAAAAGAGTAGGGTACGTTTTTGAAAAAAGTATCTTATGCTCAGCAAGGCTGCATTTATTTGATCAAAATTACAGTTAAAAACAGTAATACTGTAAAATATTACTACAATTTAAAACAACCGTTTTTCATTTTAATATGTTTAATATGTTTTCAAATTCTATTTCAAATGATCTAATTTACTGATTTGGTGCTCTGTGGGATTCTTTGATGAATAGAACGTTGAAAAGAACCGCATTTAAAATTTAAAATAGACACCCTTTGTCACATTATACTGTAAATGTCTTTACTGTCACTTTTGATCAATATAATGCATCCTTGCTGAATGAAAATATGAATTTCTCTAAACAAACATCTTACTGAACCCAAGCTTTTAAACAATAGTGTATATTTACATATGTACATATTATGTTTATTTTTACTAAAATATTTGAAAGTATGAAAAATGCCAGAAGAGGCAAACTTCAGTTTTGAATTGATTCACTTGCATGGACCGCTTGAACTGATTCAGAGTTCTTATGAAATCTAATGTTTATGTTATGTTTAAATCAGTAACACTATTGAAACATCTCTGCCATCATTAAAAGTAGCAAGACAAGGAGGCATTTTGTATTTGATTTGTAATTTCACATTGTTAGAAAAAATACTATGATTGTATTATTAATACACAATATATTGCCTAGTGCTATACTGCACTATGAAAAAGAATAACTTGTTATCTAAAAGATAATTATTCCGAATTCAGTCGTTTCCATGTTTAGGTCACAAACTATGATGTCTTAAGACTCTTAACTGTTTTCGCTTTGTAATTTTGTTTCTTTAATTTCAGGAGGATCATTGGATAGTGCTGTTGAGTCCACGTTTCAATCATACAGGTCATTCATTTTTCCCTAATGTAACAAAGCATCAGAAATCTACTCTGGTTCTCATATGAAACCCACTGCTGTGATGAAGGTGTATCTCTATCTAACTTTCTGTTTGACATGCTCTTTACAGAAAGGAGTGGGATCATTTGTTCCAGAACAGTAACTATCTGGCGCGGATCAGGCGGGCTGGTATTAACGGACGATTACGGAGCAGCCGATTCCGCAGCGTATGCTGGAAGGTAATGGCTACCTGACAGTGGCAGATGACAGGTTTACTGCATGAAAACAGTCTTCTTATTGTTATTGGGGATGAAAGGTTAAGTGTGTGATTTCTGTGCCTAATGGGGCAGAAAAAATTATGAGCTTTGTTTTCGTTGGTTCCAGCTATATCTGGACGTCCTGTCAGAAGATAAGACTCAATGGATCAGTCGAACCAAGGTGCACAGAGCACAGTATGAGAAGATCAAAGAGACGGTATGTGCATGCACACATGTACGTGGCAGTGATCTATGTGTCTTCAGTAGGTTGTGACACTAAATCATGATCGTTTGTTTTGAACTGCAGCATATTACAAACCCTCGCAAAGCTGCTGGCCAGCATGACCTGGTGGTGAACAACCCACTGTCACAGGATGAGGGGGTGAGAGAACAGCCAATGCAGTAAAACCATAAGAATGGCTGGATCTGTCTATTACTGTTTGATTGGCATCTTTTTTTTTCCCTCTGTGTCTCTCTTTAGAGTCTATGGAATAAGTTCTTTCAGGATAAGGAGCTCAGGGTCATGATCAAACAAGATGTTTTACGAACGTAAGTGTGTGAACTACCTGTACAGATACACTACTAGGGCTGTTCGAATTTCGAATATTAGTCGAATTAAAAAAAAAAATCCACATTTGAATGCAAAAACGTTGCATTCGAATTTTAGGTCTGCGTCAGCCGTCAGGCAGCCTTATCAGTGGCGCACGAAATGCGACGACAATGTAAGTGTCATTGCATTTTAATGCTTTTGTTAGCCTATCCAGTTGAACCCACTAGATTCAGCGCTGCTACGTTGTTCATTCAATATATAGCGGAAAATGAGAGCATCAGTGTGGCGAATATGTTGTTTACGGCGAAACAGAAACCAAACCGTTCACACAGAACTCATATTTATCACATTTTCTAGTGGGGCATCTATCAGCGTTGCACTCGCGTCTCACACAAGAGAGCGGCATGTTTAGAAAGCCATGTAAAATTAATGTAAGTTCAACTTTTAAAAAACATGTCTCAAGACTTTATGGCGGTTTTCCCCCATCCCACTGTATCTAATTTTTTTAAATGAAGAAAGTAGCCTACTCTTTGTGATTGGTTTTCGGTCCTTACATGTACGTACATACATGCATGGTGCTGTTTTTTTTTTTCTAATTGTTTAAGCAACTTTATTAATTATAAACATTATTTTAAACATTATGCACTTTTTTTCCAAAGATAGTCGTGTTATTTTATTACGCTTTGAAGAAATGTGCATAATATATTGCTCGATGCGCCCTCTTGTGGCCTCAGGAGAGAAGCCAAAAGCTTTTTTCCCCCTAACTGAAATTATTCCTTTTAAATTCGAATATAATTCGAATTTTGATAATATTTAAGTGGAAAATTCGAATTTAGTTTTTCAGTCATTTTGACAGCCCTATACTCTACCATCCATTCAGTCTTCGGTTTCACATGATCCTTAAGAAATCAGTCTAATATGCTGATTCGGTGCTCAAGAAACTCTAATCAATGTTGAAAACAGCTGTGCTCCTTAATATTTTTGCAGAAACTGTGATGCATCTTTTCAGGATTCTTTGATGAATAGAAAGTACAAAAGAACAGCATTTATTTGAAATAGATTTTTTTTTTTTGCAACAATGTCGATGTCTTTACTATCACTTTTAATAAATTTAATGTGTCTTTGCTGAATAAAAGGGTTAATTTATTTAAAAATAATAAAACCTCTTACTGACCCCAAACTTTTGAATGGTAGTGTATCTTTTTTATTTTTTTTTATTTTTTTTCATACATAATAGAATTTAATTTGGATACTGTTGTATTATATTATACTGAACAAAATTATAAACGCAACACTTTTGTTTTTGCCCCCATTTTTCATGAGCTGAACTCAAAGGTATAAGACTTTTTCTATGTACACAAAAGGCCTATTTCTCTCAAATATTGTTTACAAATCTGTCTAAATCTGTGTTAGTGAGCACTTCTCCTTTGCCGAGATAATCCATCCACCTCACAGGTGTGGCATATCAAGATGCTGATTAGACAGCATGATTATTGCACAGCTGTGCCTTAGGCTGGCCACAATAAAAGGCCACTCTAAAATGTGCAGTTTTATCACACAGCACAATGCCACAGATTTAGCAAGTTTTGAGGGAGCGTGCAATTGGCATGCTGACTGCAGGAATGTCCACCAGAGCTGTTGCCCGTGAATTGAATGTTCATTTCTCTACCATAAGCCGTCTCCAAAGGCGTTTCAGAGAATTTGGCAGTACATCCAACCGGCCTCACAACAGCAGATCACGTGTAACCATACCAGCCCAGGACCTCCACATCCAGCATCTTCACCTCCAAGATCGTCTGAGACCAGCCACCCGGACAGCTGCTGCAACAATCGTCAACAACCTGATCAACTCTATGCGAAGGAGATGTGTTGCACTGCGTGAGGCAAATGGTGGTCACACCAGATACTGACTGGTTTTCGAGCCCCCCAGGACCCCCCAGTACAGTAAAACTGCACATTTTAGAGTGGCCTTTTATTGTGGCCAGCCTAAGGCACACCTGTGCAATAATCATGCTGTCTAATCAGCATCTTGATATGCCACACCGGTGAGGTGGATGGATTATCTCGGCAAAGGAGAAGTGCTCACTAACACAGATTTAGACAGATTTGTGAACAATATTTGAGAGAAATTTGTGGCCTTTTGTGTACATAGAAAAAGTCTTAGATCTTTGAGCTCAGCTCATGAAAAATGGGGGCAAAAACAAAAGTGTTGCGTTTATAATTTTGTTCAGTGTATATTATTATATTATATTATATTTTATTATATTATACGTCTGTTACTCCTTGATTCGCTGCAGGTTTCCAGAGATGCTGTACTTCCAGGAAGAGGATGTCAGGACAAAGCTGACTGATATTCTCTTCTGCTACGCACGAGAGAACGAACGGCTACTCTATAAGCAGGTTTATAAACACTTAATGATTGTGACAAATACTGCCACACCACAACATAACCTGTCAGACTGGCTCAGATGTATCTAATAATAATTTTCCCAAAAGCATTCATCTCTCTACATTATCCTTGTTTTTTTTGCCTCTTCATCCCTCCCTCTCAATCTTTCTACAGGGCATGCATGAGTTACTGGCCCCTATAGTGTTTGTTCTCCACTGTGATCACCAGGCGTTTCAACATGCCAGTGAGACGGCCAATCCCAGGTCTGACCTATTTACCACACAGACAAGACCGTCTGAAGACTTGCTCAAATTAAAGTTTATATTTGTTCTGTGTAGTGTTTTGAATCATTATTAATGGAATTTTCAGTTCTTCTTTATATATTTATGTAAACTGTGTCTTTTGTCATTTGCAGTGAAGAGATGAAAGTCCTTCTGGATCCTAAATTCCATGAGCATGACGCTTAGTGAGTAAATGTCACGTTATCATAACAAATCTTAAACCAAATCGTCGTGTCTCTATTTAAATGCATATAGTTGCTAAACACACTTTGCTCAGTCTGTTTTTTGTTCGTCAATTCTCCCTTAGTGCCATGTTTTCACTGCTCATGGAGACAGCAGAACCCTGGTTCAGCAGTTTTGAACGGGAGGTCAGACAGGTACCAGGAATGATTTTATGTAAAACTTTATATTGTTATGCATCTTGATATATCTACTGCATTGATATTTTGTTAGTGTCAAATTCAAACTTCAATCTTGTCAAGATTACTTATGTTTAAATCTTTTAGGGCAAAGAAGAGATGTTAACCAGCATCCCCTTTGCGAGACCACAGGACTCGGGCCCTTCTGTGGCCATTGTGACCAAAGTCAACCGAATTCAGGACCAGCTAGTAAAGAAGCATGACGTTGAGCTGTACATGCACCTCAACAGACTAGAAATAGCTCCCCAGATTTATGGCATGTGAGTATGAATGAAATATATTACTATTTTTATACTAATTTCATAGAATATTATGGTATATTTTTAAATATATATTATTATTTAAGCATTGTTTCTTGTCATTTCTACGTGTTGAATATAAACCAACCACGTAGGATTAAAGATATGTTAAAACGTAAGTGTTTTTTGTTTTTTTTTTGTCACTTTTCCCCCATCGTTCATGAATTCTCTGTGTGTTTGTGGGCAGTCGCTGGGTTCGACTGCTGTTTGGTCGGGAGTTTCCCCTGCAGGATCTGTTGGTGGTCTGGGATGCTCTTTTCGCAGACAGCATCACTTTGGACCTGGTGGATTACGTGTTTGTCGCTATGCTTCTGTACATCAGAGATGCATGTGAGTTCAATTCTCTCATCTATGCTTCATTCATAACACAAGATATAGACTTCTTAAGGCCTAAATGCACTTTGAGTGTTCACCTTGTAGCTCTATAGATATCAAGCAATGTAAACCCACAAACAGTATGTCAGTAGTGTGTCTAGTCAAATCGCATCACTAACACCTACATAACCAATCCAAACACAGCAAGTAATGGTATGCAGATTAGTTGGTTTATGCCTGCTGGCACTGAACATGTACCTTTACAAAGAGCTCTAAAAGAACTTTATCAGTTTATTTGAATATGCAGTAACTATGGTTCCTGTGTTTTTCATATCATAGTGATCGCTAGTAACTTCCAGACGTGTCTCGGGCTCCTGATGCACTATCCTCCTATCGGAGACATTCACTCTCTGCTGCTGAAAGCACTCTTTCTCAGAGACCCTAAGGTACTGTCATGCACATTTTAACTTTTAATATTATTAAAAAAGTAAATATACTAAAAATACAAATATAATTTATTTTATGAAATGTATTTTTAAAAATATATATTTATTTATAATGTATATTTATAATTATAATATAAGAATATTTATTAAATGTAGTATTTAGTAATGTAATTAGAGTCATAATAATATAATTGTTATAATCTATATATAAGATTATTATTATTATTATTATTAGTTATTCTGGAATTGATTATGTACTTACTATTTGCTATTTTTGTGCTATTTTTGTCATTTGTCTTTTTATATAACTTTAGAATAATCCAAGACCGGTAAACTACCAGTTCCAGCAAAACCTTGATTACTACAAAACCCGTGGAGCCGACTTGGTCAACAAGACTCGGTATCTTGTATTTTTGTGCATTACCTTTTTTTTTATATATATATATATATATATATACACATTTGATGCCACTCTTGTTTAAAGCAGAAATTAAGCATTAATCTAAGGATTAATAATATAATTATTCAAAATGTAATAAACATATATGCACTGTACATTTATAATATTATATTTTTTTATTTTTCTCCAGGGCCAGCACTAAAGCAGCACCTCTCAACATTAATAAAGTATCCAGTTCTCTTCTTAATTTTGGCCGGAAGCTCATCGCACCAATGGGAGGCGGCTCCAGCGGCATCTCGCCAATTAACAATGAGGTGATTTCAGCTCCTCCCCCTCAAGCTCCTGTGCCACGCCCATTGGCCGAGCCTCCATCATGCACCGCCCCCTCAAACACGCAGATGAAATCGCAGCCGTTCCCACAAACGCACCATCAGCACCGGTTGCTGAAGTCTGAAAGTCTGCCGGTGCACCTCAGCAAAGGTGAGCACTCGCATACGCACACCTTTTCGACCCTGTACGCTTATGGATTGTGTTAATTTTACCCGTATACCTCCTGAAGTTATTAATA
This sequence comes from Sinocyclocheilus anshuiensis, assembly GCF_001515605.1. Lineage (NCBI taxonomy): Eukaryota > Metazoa > Chordata > Actinopteri > Cypriniformes > Cyprinidae > Sinocyclocheilus > Sinocyclocheilus anshuiensis. The sequence continues at coordinate 55,052 of NW_015548360.1, forward strand.
CTTCAGTGTGCATGGATTATGATGTGAATGTGTACATGCATGTGCTCAAGCACAGGTACATGTGACAGAATAGGTGTGTGCTGTAGCCTTACTCTGCTGTCTGTTAGATGTAGGTTCTGGTGGAGCCTCCCAGATATCTCTCCCTGCCCAGATTCACTCTGATACCCCAGGTAACTGCTACCATGACAACATCATCAGCACCAGAGCGTGCATGTGTGATGTATAAATGCATTTTATTTGATCCTGTATTTTTTTTATGCTTTTACTGTGACGTGTCTGCTGTATAATCCATGCATGCATGTCTGTGTTCAAATAAACTTGGTGTAATCGTGTATTTCATAATGAGTCATGCTGCTTTTTGTCACCAGGTTTTTTTCAGTAAGTTTAACCAAAAAGAAAAATTCTGTATTTGTATTACATTAGGCTATTCTAAATTAATTATGTAATAAAATAGTTAACTACCGTTTAAAGGTTTGGGGTCAGTAGGATTTTTTTTGTTTTTGAAAGAAGTCTCTTATGTTCACCAAGACTGCCTTTGTTTGAAAAATTCAGTAAAAACAGTACTGTTGTGAAATAGTATTAGAATTCAAAATATTTGAAAATGTCATTTATTTTTGTAATGGCAAAGCTGAATTTTCAGCAGCCATTACTCCAGTCTTCAGTGTCACATGGTCCTTCAGAAATCTTTCTGATTTGGTGCTCAAGAACCATTATTATTACTATCAGTGTTGAAAAGTGCAGTTGTGCTATTAATATTTTTGTGGAAATCATGATACAACTGTAGTCAGCTCTCTTTGATGAATAGAAAATTTAAAAACACTATTTTATACTATTTTAAATCTTTTTACTGTCACTTTTGATCAAATTAATCCATACTCGTTGAAAAAAGTAAAAGTCATTAAAAGTATTCATTTCTTTAAAAAAATCTTACTGAGCCCAGACTTTTAGATGATAATGTAAATATTCTCTGAACTTTCTGTGAATATGCCTTATTAGTCATCTTCATAGTACAAGTGAGATCCTGCTGTTTTTAAGGTCATGTTTTTTTTAACATATGGTTGATTTACTGCATGCTGTGTGATTGTCTCCAACTCTTTGTGCTATTTATGTAGCTTACTGTATGTTTTGTTGAAATTGTTCTGTTACATTTGATGTTGCTGTCTGAGATTAATTTTTGTGACTGCTCTTTTAATGTCTACCTTACAGGCCACACCTCCAGGATGGTTAGCTCCTCCCCCAGCACTGAGAGTTTGTCTGGTGGGCGGGATCATGCAATGTCTTCCCCTCCTCTGCCGGTGTCCAGGGGCCAAGACTCCAGCACATCATCTCCTCCCCTCTCTGCCACAAAGAAAGACTCTTTCTTTAATATCAGTCGCTCGCGGTCACACAGTAAAACTATAAACAAGAAGGATGCGGTAAGCATGTTTATTTTCAACTGTACCATTTGCATTCCCAGACTCTTGATTTTGTCTATTTTTTTTTATTTTCATAAAGCATATGAATTACTAGGATATCATGTACTAGCTCCTGATTTTGTTGTATTTAATAAGTCCTATATGTATGCTAATTTATGTATATGTATTTTTACACACAGGAGGAGCTGGAGGTCCAGGTGTCGTTCTTACAGGGTCAGATTAATGACCTAGAGGCCATGAGTAAATATTGTGCCAAGATGATGAACATGCACATAGGTGAGTCAGTGAGCCGTCAGTTGTCCTTGCACTAAACAAAGGCTGGTGATGGAATCATAATGATTGTGCTTTGATTGATGGACAGGCAAAATTCAAGATGTGATACTGCAGGAGCATCTGGAGAAGGAAGATGAGGTTCTGGTGTCACTTGCTGGACTAAAACAGGTATGAATCAGGTCTCTGCTTTGCTAAAATAAATTAAATACATTTTTATTATGTTCATTTATTTGTTTATTGGTAAGTACCCATGTAATTAGTACACAGACCCATTCAGGGTGATACAAAATCTATTAGATATTAAATCAAATTTTGTCCATATTGTCCCCAGATTAAGGACATCCTGAAGGGGGCTCTCCGATTCAGCCAGAGCCAGCTGGAGTCAGAGGAAAATGAGGAGATCACCATAGCAGATGATCACTACTGCTCTAGTCAGTATAGCACACTAAAGGACCAGAGTGATCCAGACCATTTGTCTGAAGACACAGCTGATTCTACTATCATACAACAAAAGGATCCACAGCACAACAACCACCAGGAAGGAGACATGGTAGCTGAGAAAGAAGAGGAAGAGCAGGAGGAGGAGAGGGAGGAGGAGAAGGTCTTGACAACTGAGAATATCACCACAATACCAGAGCCACAGGTTAGAGAGGATTACACAAAACTTTTTCCGTGTGAGCTAGTACGCATTCTATAAACGTATTTATAGGTTTTACTTCAGTACACCAGAATTAAAGTTTTCTCTTTTTATATATATATATTGGAGGAAGTTAAGTTAATTTTTTTATGACCGTACAAGATGCATTTTGATAATTTCGTTAAAAAAAAAAAAAATGTAAATACAAATTTAACAGAATAAAAAGTATTTTTTATCAAATAAATTAAAGGGTAGTACAACAAATGATCCATTAATACTTTTTGTTTATTTCATTTGTGTTACAGAATGAGATGTGGGAAAATTCCTTAATTGTTATGGAATAATAATGCATAATAATAATGAATAATGTCTTAATTTACTTTATGCAAAATGGGATTTGTATGGGGTTAGCGTTTGGGCTGTCAATTAATGAAAAATAATTTTGTTTTAGTATTATAAATATACTATTATAGTATTTATGAATATTTTAAATGAGCTTTTATTTTTATATTTTCATTATTTTAATCATTTTATCATTTTTCAACTTTATTTTTAATTCAGTTCAGTTAATTAAGTTGCCAAGGCAACTTACTTTTTGCTTTTTCATCTAATATTTATATTTAATTTCAGTTTTATTTCAGTAGTCTTTTGTTTATTTTAACAGTTTTTTAACAGTTTTATTTAAATTTTAGCACTGGTTTGCATTACACAATATGCTGATAAATTGATTGCATTTATCGATATCTGCCAAATAAAGCCCCCAAATGATAATGCAATTCACCCAAACTTACCATCTTAAATACACCAAATTCATACACAGTTTTTATTTACTTTATATCTCAGGCCACTGAAGGGAGAAACTGGGACGACTACATCTTGGTCTTGCAGGATGGTGAGCCATCTGAGAGTGAGGAGCAAAGCATAACCACCACAGCTCCACTCTTTAAGCACGTACGAGGCCTAAACAAGGTGGATTTTCAAGACCCTCTGATGGGAACCACATCTGGGTCCTCCAGTCCAGATGACGGCAGCACTCACAGCAAGGACTCTGATTTCACTATTGTTAATCCTACTGACCTTTGAACCCGGATTCCCCCTAAATATGACTGGACCCATCTTCAACACTTAAGAAACTCTGCTGGATGTTTGCACATATGAACTCAGGCTGATTGCCTCATGTGCCCCATGCCCCGTAACTGAATCCCTAAACCACATCTTGTTTCTTTAATCCTGGACCTCTGGCTGTGTATTTACGTACATCTTAATTCAAATGTTTTTTTTTTTCTTTTTCCCACAAATATAAGGCCCTATACCATGTATACCATGGATCCTTTGCTCCGTTACCTAAATGTAGTATCCAAAGCCATAAAAAGCAGCCTCAACTCAAATGAGATTCTCCATTCTGTAATTTTCTTTGAAAATGCCCTTACGGCTGAAAGTTGTGGACATCACCTTGACGTTTATGTGGAAAACCTATATTTGTTTTCTCCTAAATCAATATCCTGTGAAATACATTTAACACACTCTGCCTCAGAAAAAAGCTATATTTGCTACAGTTCTCCCTCTATCTCTGTCTTTGTCCTTTTTTTGGAGTACTAATTGTTGTGTGATAAATGCGGGACATTGACAGGTGCTCAATCTAGAAGTAGAGAGCTTTAGTATTAATATGGACTGAGTATCGCTCTCATTCACTCACTCATCTTTACTGATTTTCCATGAACCAGTGCCTGAACAGTTAATCATTTTTGTCTGTATTTTCTTTATTTAAGATTTTAGTTCATAGACCAAAACATAGTCATTTGTTAAATTATGGATTTTTTTTTTCATATTTGTCATTTTTAATTCAATGATATGTGAAACTTTTGTTATAGTATTTCTCTGGTGTCAGTAGCCTCATTTTGTCTTGGTTCCCGTGGTAACTGTGTATTATTTTGCACATGACACGAGGGATGTTTCTAATACTGATATCCTATTAACTCTGGATGAATAAAAAGCATTACTCTTGTCTAATCCAAAGCTTTGTGCATGCTACTCTTTCCTTATATTCTGGTGTTATTTTTAGTCCATTATTTCCCTTTTCTGTGGAGATGATAATTTTCCTCATACTACCTAAATATAGTCAACCAGTGGACAGTAGGTGAGTTGTTTTTGAGGCACATAACCTAAAATTCAGTCCAAATATGTAGCTCATGATTTTCAAACGCGACATCTAGCGGTCAGTTATTGCTATAGCAAGATTGTCTCCTCCTTAACACTAAATTAACTAGCATTTCATCAAATTGATCGTCAAATTCAGACTGTTTTACATTTCCTCATTTAAATAAATCTGATTTGTTTTGCATTTAAAAAGTTAAGCAAAATTTTGACGGCCCATAAATTTCGCAGTATGTTTTTAATGTCATCGAGTACCTGGTGTAACTTTCGTGCGTTACGTTAAATAGATACTTCTAGACTCTACCAAATCTGTCGTCTTATTTTAGAAATAATTACAATGTATAATGTTTGAGCTCTGACCGATTCACGAGTAAAAAATGAATGTTATTCACAGTATTAATAACTTTAAAATTCGCCTTATTTGGTATTTATTTTCCAATTAGGACTGAGAATGGGTGTGGCGCTTTAATGCAACTCCTCAGACCTAAGAGGCACAGACCTAACGAGCCACGCACTTCATTAATTTATTTTGCCATTTTAATTGTTTTAGATATGGTAAGTAACAAAAGTAGTAATAGTATTTGATAACTTAGTCTCTCAGGCACCATCTATAAAGTTCGCTGTTATTAATATCAAGTTCATTGCTGTAAAAGGTTCGCGCGGCAAACTCGCCATCAGAGGAAATCAGACCGTCGGCCATGAGATTATGTACATCTGTCAGGATAGCACAAATGTTCGTCCAATTAACTCATTTTAGCGTAAATGCCCAGATTGCTTAGTGAAGAAACATGAAAGATCGTGTTGGAGATCGATCCGGTTTCGGCCTTGTGTGTGTCGAGCAATTTGAAACTTCTTCATTTAGTATTTCGGCTGACTTTGGGGTGTATTTTTAGGGAATAAGTAACAAAACGTGTGGCCTTACTTCAAATCTAAGATGTATCAGGGCGTTAAGTTACCCCTGTGCCTCATATGTGGGTTATATTCACAGGTAATCGTATTTTGAACCTCAAATGTGTGGCTGTTGGTTGGTTTTTGAGGGCCTATATTGTACTTGCTACGTGTTCATTGTCTTGTTAATAATGTGTGTTGATATAAAGCCGAAAATGTTGTGAAATACATACAGGATATCCAGAAGCACCGTCAGGGCTTTCCGTCCTCTCTGAAGTTGTCTAACGGTTATATTTTACCTGAGGGCAAGATGACGCCCAACACGCTGTTCGTCGGCGGGATTGACATGAAGGTAATGTCGCTGACCATTTTTGTGGCCTTACATGTTCAAACTGGTGCAGTACAATTCTAAACTCTACCTACAACACTATATTGCCAAAAGTATTGGGACACCCCCTTCTAATTAACAGGTTTGACTACTTTAGTAATTTCCATGAGTACAAATCTTAATGTTTAAGCATATAATGATATTCTAGGGAACTGTGTGCTTCTAATTTTATAGCAACAGTTTGAACTGGACCCTTTTCTATTCTAACATGGCAAGTGTATAAGGCAAGGTTCAAAAAGAAATGATTGATTCAGTCAGTGTGGAAGAACTTGACTGGTCTGCAGAAAGC
>NW_015548360.1:61120-91013 GCF_001515605.1 Sinocyclocheilus anshuiensis
CTGGTGTGACTTTAAATGCAGACCTTGAGCCAAAAACTCATCACCAAACACCAATGACTTGTACATATACTATATAGACAAAAGTATTGGGACACCCCTTCTTTAGAACAAAAAGGCACTTCCAAAACTGTGGCAACAAAGATGGAAACATAATGAACAGAAAAGGGCACTTCCAAAACTGTAGCAACAAAAATGGAAGCATAATTCATGCATTTAAAAATTGTATTTCCATCTCTGTTGCTTCAGTTTTGGAAGTGTCTAAAATGACTGTACCCATATGTACAAGTCATTGGTGTTTGGTGATGAGTATCATATGCTTAAACATTTAAGATGTGTACTCATGAAAATGACTAAAATAGTCAAACCTGTTCATTAGAAGGGGATGTCCCATTACTTTTGTCCATATATATATATATATATATATATATATATATATATATATGTATGTATGTATGTGTATCTACTCTCCAAACTGGCACTTTTTCCATCAGGTGGATGAGAACGAGATCAGAGAGTTCTTTGCCAAGTATGGGTCTGTAAAAGAAGTGAAAATCATCACTTATCGAGGAGGAATATGCAAAGGGTGAGTGAGAGTTGTAATTTGCCCTGCTGGGAAAAAAAACAAATAATCATTTCAAATCAGTCTATGCTGGTCTTGGTTTAAGTTGGATGTAGTTAGCCTGACTACAAAATGCTTCTTTTGTCATTTACTGTCATTCCATTCCAAAGTAATTTTGGAACAACATGTAGATGAGTAAATCAGGGCTCTACGCTTATTTTTCTTTTTAGGAGCCCTTGTGCTCCTAACTTAAAAAATTTAGGAGCACAGTCAAAAATTTAGGAGCACCAAAATCTGATAAAAAAAAATAGCCTTCCCATTACGAGGTGATATTTGACTCTTTAAAGTGATTTACAGTAGAATTTTGTTTTTACCTTTGTAATGGCATTTTTCTATCTTTATTAAAAGTATGTAATCTTTTGTCAAATTAAAAAAAAATAAAAATTATAAGCTTTTTAAAAATTCTAGATAAAACCATATAATAAGAACAAGTAGAATAAGTTACTAATCAAATGAAATCAGTATTACAATTAATTTGTACAGAGGTAGCACAGAAGAACACAAAAGTGGCTTGTAGGTGTATTTTCAGACGTCGCAAATGCGACTGAAATGGTCGCACTGTAGAGCCCTGTAAATGATGACAGATTTGTCATTTGTGGTGTAAACTATCCTTTTATAGGATAATTCTTGGAAACCGCTTTAAAAAATGTCTTTACCTGCCTGCTCTGATTAGTTGTACATCTTCTTTCTCACAGGTATGGTTTTGTTTATTTCAGCGAGGATGTTGATATCCAGACTATCGTTGATGTAAGGAGGTCATTTTTACTTGTCTGTGCTGTGACAGTCTTCTCTCTTTTTTGTCTTGGTGTTGATGTTATGAGGGCATCTTAACGTCTTCAATTCTTCTACAGCAGCCGATCAGTTTTAAAGGGAAAAAACTCAAACTGGGACCTGCCATCATGAAAGAGCGAAATTCTCGTGAGTCCTTGCACTTCACTGTCTGTTTGGTCTGTCTTGTACAGAAGTCATGGAATTGCTATATTGAACAAGTTTTTAATCTTATTGGAGGCAGTTGTGTTTTTAATTTGTTTTAATTTCAAGGATTTGTAGTGGGCACTTTTGGAACTGCTCAGATCTTTTTAAATGACTTGTTATCTTAACAACGTAAAAAGTCATGTAATTTCATTAGTTAAAATGTATTGGAATAGTATTTCCAGGTTCCGTGTCATCTCCAATGATTGGTCCATCACAGTGGATAAGCCCCAGCCCGTATGTGTACTGCAGCTGCTGTCCCCCAGGCCTGGCCCCGCCCTCACCTGTCTTCAATGGAGGGAATCAATACATGCAGGTAACTATACAATGTTCATACAAACCCTGACACACTGCATATTAACATCATGTGAAGGAGTTAAAACTTTGCACATTCCAAAGATTGTAGAATATCAGTGTTTTCATCTGTTTTTCCTGCATGCCTGTCTCTTCATAGCCTTACACATACTCCAGTCCTCCAGGATTTATTGTCCCACAGGTGCCCATGAACTATGCACAGACCACATATGCATACCAGGTACAGTCACACATACGCACACATTTGCATTCATGCACACTTTGTTTTCTGGATGTAGAGAAATTTGACCATTGTGGGGGTTTTTGTTTGTGTGTGTGTGTCTGTATTAGTATCCCCTGCCACAGTGGTGTGGAGAGCAGAGGACGAGGCTTGTCAATCAGGTCAGCTCCACTCCCCTTTTTTCTCCGTTGGTAAATAAGGAACTGAGCGTAATAGGTTGAACTTGGATTGTTGTAGTTGCATCTCCAAATGCCATATCTAGGAAAAAAATTGTTCCATTCAAAAGTTTGCAGCCAGTAAGACTTTTGAACTAAACTGATCAAAAGTGACCGTAAAGAATTTCTAATGTTACAAAAGATTTCGGTTTCAAATAAATGCTGTTCTTTTCAACCATTTATCAAGGAATCATGGTTTCCACACAAATATTAAGCTTTTAATACTGATAGAAATAAATGTTTCTTGAGCACCAAATCGGCTTATTAGAATGATTTCTGAGGGATCTTGTGACACTGAAGACTGTAGTAAAGACTTAAAAATTCAGCTTTGCCATCATGGGAATAAATTGCATTTTATATTCAAATAAAAGTTATTTTAAACTAAACTAATATTGCACAGTAGAACTGTTTTAAATGTATTTATTAACAAAAAAAATGCTGTCTTGTTAAAATATAAAATTTCTTTTAAAACATTGCGTAATCTTACTGTCCTTTTATCCTTGGAGATGCACCAATATATTGTAATTGCTTACAGTATAATTTGAACAAAGATGTTAACCACTTTAGTTAGCCCAGTGTTCTTGTCCTACCCATTAAATTAAATTGAGAAGAGTGTGTGTAAGCTAGTCCAAGACAGCTGCCTCTAGCATTTTAATATTGTCTGTGCAGTGTAGCAATAAGCACAGGCTTTATTTTAGTCTGCGCTAAAGGTCCTAAGGTCAGAGATTTGCTAAAATACTCCGCAATCATGGCCCTATGAAATTATTATTATTATTATTTTTATTTTTTTTTAACCAGTTATGTTTTCTCTGTTTGATTTTGATATTTATGATTTGTGGCAGAAAAGTTAATTTGTGTTTTTTCTTAAATGTTTTAATTGTTGTTTTTATTCATATTTATTATTACTTTGAGCATATTTTAATATACAATAGCAATATTTCTATCAATTTCAAGTTAAAACAAGTGTATTTTAGCAAGTTGTAGTGAAAGCCTTTTGAGTATCTTTGTGAGTAATATGACTAACGTGAGATATTAGTGATGTGAACTGTCAGGGCACTAGGTAGTGAACCAGATCCACTATCATAGTTTGTTTTCATGACTTCCACAAGTGTTAAAGGGTAGTTCTGAGCAGCTACCTCAGAACGTGATCTGTGTCATGATACATGTCAATCACAATGTGCCACAAGACCGTAACCATACAGTCTTTATTAATCATAGTTAATGAAGTGCTATGCACTAGGGCTGCACGATAAATCGCATGCGATATTTAATGCGCATCTTGTCAGTAAAGCCATTCTGTAATCAGCGGTAAATCTCCATCACGTGTGGGCTTTCACATGGAGCAGCATTAACTACACAGAGCCGTTGTTCACCGACAAGCTGCGCAAAATATGATCGTGGTTTTTGCGCAGCTTGTCGGTGAACAACGGCTCTGTGTAGTTAATGCTGCTCCATGTGAAAGCCAGCAGGTGATGGAGATTTACCACTGATTAAAGAACCGGCTTTACTGACAAGATGCGCGTTAAATATCGCATGCGATTTATCGTGCAGCCCTACTATGCACCCATATTACATTGGATTGTTGTGCTGTGGTAAGCCTTTAGATGGCAGTGCTGGCTTAATATGAAAATTGCAAACTGAAGGGAAAAAGTATGCTCAAATTGAAAGGCTCATCAATATAAGAAGAGTGTATGTGTGATTCTCTTTCAGAACTATGTGGATTGTGGAGTCCAGACTTTGCTAACCCTTCTGTAGCCTTCAGCACTAGCACAGACTCCTTTTCTTGGTAAGTTTTTGTGCACCTAAAATGAAGATGCAGTCACTTTCACAGTCTCACTTTGTTCCTTTGTCTTAGGGTAGAATCCTATAGAAGCAGAATAGAACAACTTGATGGAGATCAAGCAATGAACTTCATTGTGCTTTCAAACGCCTTTGCAGATAGGGTCACCCTGGGTGTGATGTGAAGGTGTATATTGAGGGAATGACATTTATGATCATACTGTAACCTAATTCCTCACACATCCACACACTGAAACATTTGACAAGCTTTGTTCGCTTTGGCTTATTCTACCCATTTATTTGTATTGTCTGTGTTTTTCTTTCTTTGTCATGGCTAACTAACTTTAAAGACACTTTTAAGCTCACAAATACATATTTATATTTTACGTTTGCTTATTTTAAAGTTTGACTCACTGTTGGTGATGCACCGTATGCATTTAGGTAACTGTTCTAACTGTGTTTTAAACCAATGTTCATTTGATTACTTATTTAGGCTGGCGAGTGTTCACTGTTAAACTAGTTTTATTTTGGGGTTTTCACATTCAGGGCACATGTTTGGATTTTCTCTGTTTGGTTATTGAGCGCCAGGGTACAGTGGCTTCCCCCTCCTTTTTTACGCTAAATCTGCTTTCATCGGTCATTATCACTGTACTTCCATTACTTCATTAATGCTTTTTTTTATTGTTGTTGGTGCAACTAAGAGGTGTAAATAAGATCATTGCATTAATTCAAAAATGACAATAAAATTTTACTGAGCCCTGTAAGTCACAGCAGGTCACAGGATGCTTGACTTGTTTGAAATTATAGCGATGACGGAATATTGATATCACTGTGAACACAGTCATGCTGCATTTTTCTATTTTTCCAGCACTTTTTCACACCAGTTCATTGAGTTTTGTTTTATAGGTTTGCAAAGTTATGGGTATTGTTGTACTGAACACAAAGCACTCTCATTTTATCCAGTGTTACAACACTGTTCTTAGAGGTTTGTTTCTTGTAGGGGGGCTTTGATTTATTAGCTGTAGCTTATTCATCAGATACTATTAAAAACCAACTCTGACTGACTTGTACTGAAATGTCTCAGTTTTATTTCCTCATTTCCCATGGCTTCATGGGAGTTGTGGTCTGTATTGTACCATAGTTTGAGAGCTTCTAATCACTGTACTCAGGGTTTGCCTTGTATATATGTTTTGGATTTTGATGTTGGCATTGTACGGTTTTGCTGTTTTTGTTATTAATAAAAGATAAAGTTGAATTAACTTATTTTTGCTTTAAGGTTGCCTTTTTATTGTTTAATACATTTTTTTAATTTAATAACTAGTTTGTGAGCTACATTTTTTTTTATTGTTATTGGAACTCAATGAACCTGAAAGGATGAAACTTATGAATTGGTTATGGCTGATTCACATTGAATATGAATTTAATACCACTTCTCACCCATGAATGTGCTTTACCATAGATCACTCTATAAGTGTTAACATGTAACAAACAACCACATGTTTACTCTATGCTTCAATCTGACAAATCACTTTGACATGAATTAATTGAATTAATTTTTATTTCTGGATCCAAAATAATTGTAATTTTATCTCTGTATTTCATAACATTGTTATATTGTCCTAAACAATAATCTGTGTGTACAGTGGAAATCTACTATTGTTTTTTTTTTTCCAGGATCATTATGGAATTCATAGAAGAAAAATAATAGAAACATGAAATTAATTAAAATATAAACGCGCGTAAAGGGGACTCTTGGTGGCGCTTTAGAGCTTTTTTATTTAATTATTTTGTTTATTTTAGGGTTGTATTTAATGAATAAAGAATCAGAATGAAAAAAAACTTCATTATATCCATAGATTTCCATCATTGTATAACATTAAACCTTCAAATCAACATGGCATTTTTGGTTTTGGTGTGTATTATGCTGCCATTATTCAAACAATTCTGTGTTTTGGTACATGCTGATATTTATTTTATTTTTATTATTAACTACTCGCTGTAGTTTGCGGTGTACGATGTTGATGAAACTAGAGACGAACTGAGAGCGATTTGGAAACATCGTAGGGCATCGTTCTCTTTCAGTCTCAGACGAGAGAGAAAAGGGAGAGAGAGGAGGAGGAGGAGACGTTCGCACGCGCGCTGTATTGACTGAAGGAGTCGCCACGGCGGAGCTGAACTGAGCTCATCATCCACTCACCTGCCTCCAGTTCACACACAAGCGAGGAACTTGAAGAAAACTGGAAAGGAGCGAAAGATCATTTAGGGAAGAAGAAACGACAGAGGAGACTCAAATCGAGAGAGACATAATCAAAGAACAACAGCAGGTATGTTCACTCTGTAGTTTCTTTGTCACTGTACCCTAATCTAACACTATGGCAACTCAATGATTCTACACACAAGTCACTGCTTTCTTCTCCTGATTCATCTCGTTTCCTTTAACCGTCGTCTTTCTTCCTATTATATCTCATTATACTTGTAATAAACGCTTTTGTTTGCGATTGAATGATATGAGTCACTTTAAAGTTCAAGCTCACTTCTAATTCAAAGACCGAGTTTGGGCTTGTATATGCATGTGCAAATAGAGAACAGCATAAATATCAAAGAATGCCACACTTCCATGTAAGTCGAGCTATAAACAAAAAAACACTTCTATTTGCAAGCATGAAACGGTGTTTTGTATAATTCATATGTAGTGTTTTTTTTTAAACAAAACCTAAAGATATGAATCAAAAACGTTTAAAAGGTCATAATGTATATTTAATTTAATTTGTTCTTATGTCTACTTATAATGTTAGTCACATTTTTGCACATAAAACAGAAATAGAATAGACCATTTTCCCTATGACTTTACAATTAAATGGACCGTTTTTTGAGGTTAACTTTATACTGTAAATAGACCACAGAGGGAATTTTTTTTGTGTGTGTGGACTTTTTCACTTCTTTTCCGTTAAGACTTTAATTTAGATGCCGCCTTTGCATGCAAAATGAGAAAAAAATGTGCTAAAATATACAGTAGTTTGCTGCTGCCCATGCTTACAGTCTTCACTGTGCCACTCAAACTTAAAATCAGACTGAAATGATCTAAAATTAAACTTTTGTTGCTCTTTCCTAATGCTGGGATCCTTTGCAGATGCAGAGCTGCAGGTGCTACACACAGTCAGGAATTTGATAAATTGTGCTTTAGCAATGTTAATATTTCTTAATGCAATATGTGCATTCATTGAGGCTTTACACTACAAAAATATGTGTTTGTATTGTGTGTATTAAGAATATAAAAATATGAGAATTCAGCTTCAACCTTGACTATAAGCAAAAAACTGTTCAGGACAGGCACATATTGTTCATTCGCACATGATGGTATCAAGTGAGACGACTGCCAGAAGATGACCTTCGTTTAGTATTTCACACACACATACACACTCACTCACAGTGGGGCTCCGAGGCTGATATGAGTGACAGGCTAAGCAGTTAAACTCTGAGAGAGAGAGAAATATTGCGGGGTGAGAGATTGGAAGTGAGAGTAAGAGATTATTACGAACATGTGAAATGTGAGGGGAATGTGCTATCATCAACTTTCATATTCAGCCATGCCAACCTGCTCTTGCGATAGTGACCTACAAACATCTCACACACAAACTTTCTCACATGCACATACATACGCCCGGACTGGACAGTTGCATGCCTACAGAGACCCCAATTTACTGTCACACCCATTCACAGAAACAATTTCAGATAACGGTTTTAAAAAAAATACATTTTGTTGCAGATTCTTACAAAAAAAATATTATGGTGGTAACATGGTAGTGATAATAAAATACAACATATTATCATCACTGTTCCATGGTACCACCATAGTAAGCCTACTACGAGTCTGAGACCACTAGTAAAAATACAATGTTTTTTTATTTTTCAAAATTCTCAATTTTTTACTTTTTCTGCCATCATATATATTATACATTTTTACAAATTTATTTGCTTTTTTTTTACAATTTTTTTATCACTAATTCTGCCATCCATTTTTTTTATTTTTTAACCTTTTTTTTTTACTTTTTCAAATTCTGTCATCAATCAGAAAATATGATTATTTTAGGGTAAGGAGCTAGAGATTGCATTGTGTCAATGAATGTCCTCACAAAGATAGCTATACAGAGTTGTGTGTGTGTGTGTGTGTGTGTGTTGATATATTATATATATATATATATATATATATATATCAATTTTTACAAATGTATTTACTTTTTTACATTTTTTATCACTAATTCTGCCATCAGAAAATCTGATTTTATGTATAATTTCAATATATTTTATGTACATATATAGTATACATATTTGCAAATATAAATTATATATATTTATATTTGCAATCTCAGTTTTTCATTGTGGTCCCAAAATTTGTACCCTACTACATATACCATGGTACTGAAGAATTATTACCATATTTATATACTATATGCTATTTACATGGAATTTAAAGAATACTATATTGCTACCATTGTACATGTATAAAAAAAACTATGTACCAAGTTAAACTATGGTATGGTACTTTGTTTTGACATAAGAGATGATGTGATAAAGGTAAAAATGTAGAATTAATTTTTACACAATTTTGTAATACTTTATAGTTCAAAAATACATGATTGTATTAAGATCCTTTGTCAGACCAAGACATTAGTAAATCAGGCATTTCTTTATTGCATCATATTGACAATCTCTCGTCTTGAGAGAATCTCTAGAGCCCCACCACCACCACCTTGCATTCGATGTGTGCTCTCAACTTATTATCCTTCCCTATCATCTTGCCTAAATTTAGCTCTCCATCTTTCTTTTTCCCTTTTTTCTTCCGCTCCCCTCCTCACGCTTATCACAGTGAGAGATTATTGTGTGTGAATATCTTCGTGTGTGTGTTCTGCTGAGAAGCATGCAGGAAGTGTGTAGTGTGGGAAGTGTGTAGTGCGGTTTTGATGTAGAGTATGAAACTGTCTATGCGTCTTTGTGCTGAAGATAAACTCCAAGTCTCTGCGTTTATGCTTATCGAAATAATCCATTTTAATCTGATTCTTAAGTCTTAATGTATCTGTAAAATCTTAAGTGTATCTATAAAAACCCAGAATAATTTTATACTGCTCTTTCATAGCTAAGACGACTTAATGGACTTAGTATCAATTTTGTCTCAGATGTTTCTCCTATAATTCCAGAGAAATAAAAATAGAAACAAATGTTGACACACAGTAAGACTATAAAGTAATCAAATAAATGCAGATACCATAGCTCACATCATTTGATCTTGGAATAATTTAATGAGAAATGTTTGAGTTCGTTTAGAAATCACTTTTGATTGCGGATTTTAATATCTTAGAAAATCTGAGCATGGTTTGAGATATTTCTGAGATCTCTAGAGGAGAAACATGTGAGATTTACAGGATCTCCAGACTTTATTGAATCTCATCACTGCCAATGAGAAACTATTCATATATTAAAGTGTGTGTCTCAAATGTGATTTTCTGTTATATGGAAATAGAGATTTACTGACATTAAAATTCTGGGCAATAGAGATAAACTAATCATATCTGGTGTATGTATGTGGGTGTATGTAGCCTATATAAACAACAAGTGTGTGTGTGTGTGTGTGTGTGTGTGTGTATATATATATATATATTGTATTGCTGTCAAATGATTAATCGCATCCAAAATAAACATTTTGTTTACATAATATATGTATGTGTGCTGTGTATATTTATTATGTATATATAAATACACACACATGCATGTATATATTTCAGAAAAATATGTTATGTTTATATATTAAATATAATTATTTATAATATAAATTATATGAATATAAATATAGACATGTAAATATTTTCCAAATATATACTGTATGTGTGTGTATTTATATATACATAATAAATATGCACAGAACACACAGATGTTTCTCCTATAATTCCAGAGAAATAAAAATAGAAACAAATGTTGACACACAGTAAGACTATAAAGTAATCAAATAAATGCAGATACCATAGCTCACATCATTTGATCTTGGAATAATTTAATGAGAAATGTTTGAGTTCGTTTAGAAATCACTTTTGATTGCGGATTTTAATATCTTAGAAAATCTGAGCATGGTTTGAGATATTTCTGAGATCTCTAGAGGAGAAACATGTGAGATTTACAGGATCTCCAGACTTTATTGAATCTCATCACTGCCAATGAGAAACTATTCATATATTAAAGTGTGTGTCTCAAATGTGATTTTCTGTTATATGGAAATAGAGATTTACTGACATTAAAATTCTGGGCAATAGAGATAAACTAATCATATCTGGTGTATGTATGTGGGTGTATGTAGCCTATATAAACAACAAGTGTGTGTGTGTGTGTGTGTGTGTGTGTGTATATATATATATATATTGTATTGCTGTCAAATGATTAATCGCATCCAAAATAAACATTTTGTTTACATAATATATGTATGTGTGCTGTGTATATTTATTATGTATATATAAATACACACACATGCATGTATATATTTCAGAAAAATATGTTATGTTTATATATTAAATATAATTATTTATAATATAAATTATATGAATATAAATATAGACATGTAAATATTTTCCAAATATATACTGTATGTGTGTGTATTTATATATACATAATAAACATACACAGAACACACACATATATTATGCAAACAAAAACTTTTGTTTTGGATGCATTTAATCGCAATTAATCGTTTGACAGCACTAATATATTGTTTATCATATCTTTATTTTAAAACATTTTCCATTTATTTATTTATATTAATAGTAGAAATGTTTATTTATTTCCATATATTTTTTTATTTTTCCGATATTTCAGTTTTATTTATTTTGTGTTTAATTTACTATTAAAAACCAGTAATTTAAAAGAACAAAAAGTAATCAGTCATATACAAGTGGATTTATTTTGAGACTTGCTAAAGATTATTTAACATTGTTATTAAGTTATTAGTGCATTAGATGACAACAAACATAATCTAAATGTAAAAATAAAATGAACATGCACAAAAAAAATCCAATATCCAGTAAATTACAACAATTCTATATGGCTGATCACAGTAATGGTACCTATTCATCCCTAATGGCAAAGGCTAAGTATGATGCACACATTGCTGTGCTGTCATTTTTGTGCTCAATGAGGGAGCAACTATCCCCTCAATGAGGCTTATGCGCTCATAACAGCATTTGTGTTTGTCAAAGCCTGCGTTTGCTGGTCCCTTGATGATATTGTAAATTCAGCTGAGATTAAGAATCTGCGGCTTCTTTTTTCTGCTCTAATAGCTCTCCGAATGTTGTCTGAGTAACTTTGAGCAAACTGATGATCTGTCGGTCTGCTGCCGAGCGATTAGCGTCAGTAATGATGTGATTGTCAGGCTAGTGAAGGGAACTGAGTGGAACCGGATGCTTGACTGCCAGCATTAACTTCACTCAGCACAGGTGTGAAGGTCTGTGTATCTCCAGTGAATTAGTCATTTATATTCCAGCTGTCGGATTCATAATAAAAGCAAATTGTCTCAGTAAATCCTTGTGATTTACTCCTACTTGGAATTTAACCCTACAGTGCTTGAGGTAACAGATGATTGTTAACACCTCCCTGTGTATATTCCCAGTTTAAATATAAATTACTCTTTCATTTCTTCTAAATAACTCATCTTAAAAGTAGCGTATTGTTTCCAATGATTTCAATTGTTCACTTGAAGTCTGTAGTCCACCATTTTGTGGAATAAAAGAAATAACACAGAGATTAAACAGATTACAGAAGTATGTGATTTGAGCAGATAACCAGCCACTATCACAGGCGATAGTTTGAGGCGATAGTTTGATCAAAAAATCCATTCTAAAAGAACAAAGGAGAGATAATTGTTTTTGTATGTGTGATGGTGTTGTACCAGGAGTATTTCCAGTGTTTCAAAGGAAATTCAAAGTGAGAAAGCTCCTAAAATGAAGAAGAACCACTTCTGTGTCCATGTAGAGATGTTCTGTAGATATAAAGCTCTACATCAGAGCAGACAAGCCAGGTTATGTTTTCCACCTCCTAATGTTTTCCATTGATTTCCTGGAGTCAGTGCTGTTTTTTGCAGCCTGGAACCTGGTAGCATAGTCTAATAAATATTATTTGATATACAGTATATGCTACATTACACCGTTAAATAGTTTGGGGCCTGTAAGATTTTTATTTATTTATTTTTAAAAAAATTAATAATTTATTTCACATGGACACATTCAATTGATCAAAAGTAAGAATAAAGACATTCATACTGTCACAACAGATTTCTATTTCAACAAATGCTGTTATTTTGACATTTCTATCCATCAAAGAATCCTGAAAAAATAACATCACACTTTCTACACAAATATTAAGCAGCACAACTGTTTTCAACATTTATGGTAATAAATGTTTCTTGAGCAGCATATCAGAATGATTTCTGAAGGATCATGTGACACTGAAGACTGGAGTAATGACTACTGAAAATTCAGCTTTGCCATTACAGGAATAAATTACATTTTAAAATCTATTCAAATAGAAACGCAATAATATTTCACAATATTACTGTTTATACTGTATTTGTGATCAAATAAATGCAGCCTTGGAAACACACACACAAAATAATGTTATTCCATTCCATTCAATAGTTTCCCGAAATGTTCCATTTTTGCTTAATTTTTACTTATAATAAAAGTAAAGCCTTTTGGTTCAGTCATATTGTTTTTGATTCAGTAGCTGCTTTACCGATTCATAGGTCATGCTCTGAATGATTCCTAAGACTGATTCAAACTGAGTCTTTTTGTGTGATTCATTACAAGAACCGCTTATACAAGTCATTAATTCATGCAGTATGTTTTTTTTCTTGCAGCCAATAAACATCGTTGTGGCATTATTTTACAGCATTCAGTCATCTATCTCACTGCCATTATCATAGTATTTGGACATAATACCATAGTAAGTAAAGCCATGGTCCTTTGGAAACTACTACAATGGTAATGCCTTTATACTTTTTGAAATACCAACTAGTGCATACCATTGAAAACAATAATGATACAGTACTAACTGAAACCTGAGCCCAGCCCGTACCCAAGATCGTTTGACCCGACCCAACTGCCATTGTTAAATTTATAGCCTGAACCCGACCTGAACCCGAAATCGTTTTTTCACCGAATAGCCAAACTATGTGAAATGTGTTGTATTTCACAACTGCATGCAACAGTCTGTAAACAAATACATGTAAAGGCTCATCAAGGCTCTGTCTACAAACAATGAAGCTGAGTTTATTTACTTAAGAACAGAGATTTTACCCCCTCATTGCTGAGGTATATAATGTAGCGTGTATCAAAGCTATTTTATTAATAAAGGTTTCTGTGCTCCACAGTGTTTCTGTGTGTGCGCTGCGCCATCTCCGATCTCTGTGTGCAAGTGATGTGTGTGTGCGCATGCGTCAGTGAAAGCAGCATAGCTACAAACCCGAGCCCGACCCAAACCCAAAGCTATTCATTAAAAATAAACCCGAACCTGTCGGCACCAATAGCCTCGTGGTTAGTGCGTCGACATACAGCACAACTGCGCTCACGGCGACCTGAGTTCGATTCCTGTTTCGAGGACCTTTGCCAGACCCGCTCCCTCCCAGTCCTTTCCTGTTGTCTCTCTCTACTGTCCTATCTATAAAAAACTGCATAACCCCCCCCCCCAAAAAAAGAGAGTATTTTGGGACGCTTGGGTCGAGTAGCAGACCTGCATGGTATTCTGTACCAAGGTAAAGCACAGTACTGGTTTTTATTGTCTATCCTGATCTACTCATATACAGGCACAGCCCTAAAATGATCACCCCATCCCTGAACCACAAAACCAGCCATCCATCGCTCCCCTGTCCCATCTTCATTCCCCATCATGTCATCATTGCGCACTTAATGCTTGTTGTCACGGTGACTGGGCTTGTCCGGTTCCTCTCGGTTTCACCTGTTCTGGCTCATCAGACGCTGACACGGAAATGATGGCAGCTAACCACCCATACCTGATGGTGTGTGTTAGCGCTGGAGCACGGGGCCCACGTGGTGTGCCTTTGCTGTCACATCAAGTTAGCGTGCTATAGATGTGACAATCATTAGCATTAGCCACACGCTAATTCATCGGCCACACATTCCACTGTTTGATTGGTTGTGTAGACACAGATCAGATATGAAGTGTTATCTGATTGCTGCTTTTGGTAACCAGGGAGACAGTGTGTTCGTTTTGAAGGGGGCATTGTGTTTGGCATGTTGAACGTGTGTTTGTGTTAAAGGTTGATGCTTGAAGGTTGATTAGCTTTCCAATTAGCCTTCATGTTATGTTACCGTGTGACGAATCTTTGCGTGTGCACGCGTGCGTGTATCTGAATGTTTGCGGTTGTGTTTAAAGACATGCCGAAATGCCCTCTACCCAGTTTCGCACATGCTCACTTCCTATTTCAACGTCAATCTGACTTAATTAGCATGACAATTAGGGACTGCTGCCAAGGCAATCAGTTAAATCAATAATGCAGTTATGAATACATGAATATTTCAGACAAATTATCCATATTCATCTGTCTCATTTTCTTTCTTTCTTTGTTTTTCTCCACGTGTGCAGACATGGGCTGTAAGTTGCAGAAGCCTCGAGGTTCAGATGAAGCTCCGGGGAAGATTTTCTCCACCCTCAGAAGAGCGCAAGTGGAGACGCACTCAGGAGTGGCCTATACATACCACTTCCTGGACTTTCTGTTAGGAAAAGAAGGTACGCATGCCCATTTCCTGCACACTTTATATAATATAAAGTCCCTTTGTAGGTGTCTTTGTTGTTTTTAATTGGGATTTAATATGGCCAGATTTTCATATGGGTGATGAACTTTGACCCTTAAGGTACATTCACACAAAGGACAATAGCTATAATCATAACTATAAAGTTTTAATAATCATTCATCCTGACCACAACCGTAACAACTTATAAAGAGGAACAATATCATTGGAATAACTTTGAGGAGAATTGTTTTTCCAGCTAATGTGCAATAAAAACATTGACAGCCAATCAGAATCCATCCAATTTTAAAGAGTTTGAACATTTGTGGCAGAAACAAAACTGTAGTGCAAACTTACAATAAAAACATTATCACCCATTGGTGTGTAATTATCGTTGTTGTTGTGAATGGGGCTTTACCCATATTTCTGTATAACTGTCATCTTTACATGTCATTATGGAAGTGGTAACTCTGGAATATATATCATTATTTATTATTGCAGTAGACCAATATATAACTCAAAACAGACCATAAACCAAAAAAAAAAAAAAAAGACAGAACAATGTTGTTATTGTTAACTACTGTAAAACTAAAACAATTAAAAATCTTTGTTATTACCTAAAATAAAGCTGAAATAAAATATTACATGAAAAAGTCAACTGAAAAAATGTAAATAACCATAAGCAATGTTGCACTGCAACTAACTGAAATAAACATTTAAGTTGAAATACTAAAATCACTAAAACTAACACTGAAATAAAAATATTTAAATAAATATTTAATTAAAAAAGCAAGAAAATGACAAAAGCACATACAAAACTTGAAAATAAAAAATATAATTTAAAAATATATTGATAAATACTATAATATATAAATAATACTAAAGCAACACTGATTGGGAATTATTCAGATTTTTTATTTATTTCATAAAAAGTTTTTTCTTCTTCTTTAAGACTTAATAATTCATGCATCAGAGGATTAATATACAGAGTGACATACAGCATAAAAATGATTGCTGTTTTTCAGAATTCAAATCAACATCCATATTGATAATATGCATACACAAATGCAGAAACCCACCCTCAGATAATAAAGTGTAAAGCTTCAAACTGGGAAGAAAAAAAAGTGTAAGATTAGATGAGAGAGAGAGTAATAGAGCAAGAGAGCAACCAAACAGTGTATATTCTTTGAGGGCTTATGTTTCTAAATATACTAATGCCGCTTTTGTTAGTGTGCTTCGAAAGAGGCAATAATGGATCCCGCAGAATTCGGAGAAAGAGGATACGAGACAGGATGAGAGAATATAAGACACAGATTGAAGTGGAAGAACAGACCTGCTCATTTAATGACTTGAAAGCATATGAGTATATGGGCCATTAATGAACATAATTACAAGAGTATGACCATATCACTAGTTGTTTACTTTTTGTGTGTGTTTGTGGGGGGGGGGGGTGACTCTCCAAGAAGAAAACATGCTAATAAACATACTAATGTCTTAATAAAAAGGTTAGTGGTTAGTGCATAGAAAATAACATGGAATAATAACAATAGAAGCCAATGGAAAGTCTCTCTATCCACTCCAAGTTGGATACTTTAATGCATTTTGTATTATGAACTAACAATGAACATTATTCTTTAACTGCTTTATGAGTCTTGGTAAATATTTATGAATATACTAATGTCAATGCATACTTAGGATGAATTGCTTCTATTCAGACAAACGTCTACTAAATGAATACTATAGCAAGTTTTTTACACAGCACATGTTATTTATAACTGGAATACTTAATTTTGACTAAATTGTGATTCAGTTACACCATTCAATGGTCATTGTCATCCATAGCAATGCATTATATAAGTATTTGTTTATTTGGTCTTGTAATAAATGCCAGTCATGTCCACTCTGTCTAGGCTTTTTTAGCAGTAATTTAAATATTGTTAGTTTATCCAGTCTATTGCATTTACTACTTAAAGTTAACGCTTACAACATTACCCAAACACAAAAGTGTGTGTGTGTGTGTGTGTGTGTGTGTGTGTGTGGGTGTAGGTGAGACCTGAATCAAATATTTATTTATATAAAAAATAGAAATATGTGAGAACTGGGACAGCAGCAATCGTTCAGGTTCTGGACACACACACACACACACACACACACACACACACACACACACCCCACTCTTTCTGTTTTAACTGCTTATCGGTAGACATGCAGGCAGGTCATTTATATGTAAAATTCACGGATGCCTACAGAGACACCGAGACAAAAAAAAGAGTTTCACTGCAAACTGCTGTAACAGCGCGAGTGAAAGCCAGAGATGTTCGAATATGTTTGTTTGTTTCAGGGCATCAATATTGAAAGCAACGATAAGTGACTTAATGAATTAAATAACAGAGGGAAAAAACAGAGAGAGAGAAAATTCTAGGCATCCTTTAAAGATTATCTGATCTTAAAGATGGGAGGGCTTAGTACTAAAATCTGGGATTTATCTGTTTGTGTGTGTGCAATAGAGAAAATCAGTCGTCCTAGTGACACCCAACTGTATTTATAGCCAAAATCTTGTTTTAATTGAAATTGGTCTATAAATAATGCAATTCCACTCTCTGTCGGGTTATTACAAAATAAAATAAGACTCCCAAGGACCCAACATCACACTCATAAGCAGCAAGAATCCCTTATACTTATGAATCATATAAACACTTACTTTAATATTTATGTCATATCAATATTTAGAGAGCAGCTCTGATAGGTCAGCACAGCAGGAGAAGGGATGGCTATCTAATAGATTTGCTACTAACACGTTTAGTTCAAAGAATCATTTAGAGGATTGGTTCAAAGAAATTGAATTACTATGGCATTTAAAACACACTGAACAACTTTGTTTTAATAATAAATGAGTAAGTGTTATTAAAAAATTGATAGTTCTAGTTCTGGATGGATGCTGATTGGTCAATTCAAAGGATGCATGGATATTAATTCTGGTCGATAAGCTGATAATTATTTTTGTCTTATGTCCAATCATTGATTTAAAAAAATAAAGTACAAATCCTGTTAGACAGAACAGATCCTGCTAGATCCAGGCAACCAAAGTGTGATTGTGCTACGACACTTGATATTTTAGCATAAAAACACATTTCTCTGCAGGTGGGGTTTAATTGATTTGCCAAAGTCTCTGCTACTCATTTTTAGAGCTTGTACAATACACAGAGACTGAGTTTTATTCGTTTAGAGAGCTGCATTCTTGAGTTTGTTGCTGAGATTGACCGTTTACCCAAATGTTTAACCCCCGACTGGGTAAATTCTGCTTTATGAAGGTGGAATTCCCCTGTAGTAAATATAGGGACAGATTATCATATACTTGGTCTTTCAGGAGCAGTGAAATCTTCTCTGTGTTTGTTGGTCTCACACAAACAAACATATTTTCTCATTCTCTCATGCATAGCTACTGCATGGGTCCTTTGCCGCTGGCCTTTTGCGTGATCCGTTGGTTAATATAGTTCCTGCTCTAGACTGGAGTAAGTTAATAGACGTCATAAAGTCTAAGACACTTCCGCAGTTTCAGCACTACCTGAAGATTGCAAACAGATTTTGTTATTTGGTGAAGTTTAATGGAAGTGTGTCATGAGAGATGCATGGGTTATATGTCTTTATACTGTTATACTGAACTGGATACTGAACATTTAACTCTGTATGTTGTTAATTTTGCTTTTAAATGTGATCTTATATCTCATATTTGAGAGAGTGACATAATACAATTTTTGGTCCAAATTAAATTAGCATGTTAGAATGATTTCTTAAGGATCATGTGACACTGATGACTGAATCACACATTTGCACTCAATTCACCTATACGTTCATCTTGCTATGAACTGTGCAGTTATTTATTCAGTGGCAACACTAATAAACCCCCCTCAGAGTCAAAGCGTGTTCAGACCGTCAGAGTTTTGTTTAAACAAGCTCCTCACACTTCTGAAAGATGATTGCAGTCAAGCAGTGCTCAGATTACAGCTCGCTGCTGCCCTTAATAGTGCTCTGAATAATGAGTGCTGGAAATTAAGTTTAATTATTGATTCCAGAAACAATTAGCTTGTGAAACAGTCTCACCAAAATAATTTCAAACAATTTCTACAGCGATTCAGTTTGTGTGTCAGAAACCATGTCAGAAAGCAAGCATATTAACACTTTATTTGGTAGAGATGACTGTGAATGAAATGATTCACACCTATCGTCTCATTTCTTTCCTACATCATTCATCCCCCCAGTTCTACTTCATTTTGTTGAGTATGTGGTAGAGGTGTATATATTAAATCATGCTGATATAGTGGTATGAAAGTGCTTACATTAGTCATCATTTACGTCAGTTTTGGTATAGTGATACATGCTGACTTATGCTCACCAAGGCTGCATTTATTTAATTAAAAATACAGTAAAATAGTAATATTGTGAAACAGTATTACAATTTAAAATAACTGTATTCAATTTTAATATATTTTAAAATGTAATTTATTCCTGTGTTGCAAAGCTGAATGTTCAGCATCATTATTCCAGGCTTCAGTGTCACGTGATCCTTTAGAAATCATTCTAATATACTGATTTGGCATTTAAGAATTATTTCTCACTATTGAAAACAGATGTGCAGTTTAATATTATTGTGGAAACCTTGATACATTTTTTCAGAAATCCTTGAATAGAAAGTTCAATATATATATATATATATATATATATATATATATATATTTAATTGTTTGTTTCATTATTGTTATTATTTTAATATATACACTATAATAGGTAAGTTGTCACAATGGTAAATTAGGGATTTTCAGTTCACTTTTTGAGCAGTAGTAGCTGTGTCGGGACCAGTGTTCGGCAGTAACTAGTTAGTAACTGGTTACAGTAATAATATTAAATTTTTTTTAGTAACTAGTAGTGCAACTAATTACTAATAAGATTTCTGTAATAATATTACAGTTACCATCCATAAAACAGCTAGTTACTTAGTTTCTATTGGTGCCTCAACCCCTTCTGATTTGAAATCCAACAATTCAATAATTCCTAGATTTATTTTCATAATTTTTATTGCACAGGCAGACACATGAAGTCACTAGTGCAGCAGGGAAGCTTGGAATATGGAAAACCTTACATTCAACGGATGGAAATATTGCCATTACATTGATTTTGTCAGGAGAAAATATGATCTGAACATCGATTTTTAAGTTGTGGTATTTACTCTGGCATTACATGGCTTGCCCACCCACATCCCTCTGATCCCGATATAAATTGTATTAGAAAACAAAACATTTTCATGTGATTTATTTTGTTAAAATACATCATGAAATATAATCGGATATGGGT
Source organism: Sinocyclocheilus anshuiensis (assembly GCF_001515605.1). Taxonomy (NCBI): domain Eukaryota; kingdom Metazoa; phylum Chordata; class Actinopteri; order Cypriniformes; family Cyprinidae; genus Sinocyclocheilus; species Sinocyclocheilus anshuiensis. The sequence goes on from NW_015548360.1 coordinate 81,374, forward strand.
AACAGAAAAATTATACTTAGCTTCAAGCCACACAGTTAATGAGAATAATACCACACTTTCACTTAAACGTCACTATCAATCACCACTGAGCATTTGTAATAACTTCTGACTGCGATCCAATGTGCATTTTGGTGAAATGATAAGGCAGAAATATATTGTTAGTAACATTTTAGAAGAATTTTGTGGGGAGGAAGATATGCAATTACAACTTCTGTGGGGCGTGAAAGAAAAGTAATGTAACTAGTGTAACTAATTACTGCCAAAAAGTAATAAGTAACGTAATATTATAATATTACTTTTAAAAGGAGTAACTAGTAACGAGTAATACATTTTTCGAGTAACGAGCCCAACACTGGTCCGGACAAATGATGTAGTTGAAATGTTCTATATATATTTTCTCTCTCTGTGCCTCTCTGACTCTCTCTGTCTGTCTGTCTCTTCAGAGGTGGCAGTGTCCTCATTGCTGTGTCTGTCGTCAGTCAGAGAGCTTCCGGTGCAGGTGTGTGAGTTGTATCAGAAAGGGTTCGTACTGGCTGCTCTCCATCCCTTTGTTCACTCCTGCGGCCCTGCTAGTGCTAACCTTCAGAAGCAGTTACACCGGGCTGTGCTCATCAGAGAAACACACAGGTATACACTAGGAATCAAATACTACATACTGATTATTGCACACAAACAGTGTTCTGTACACATCAGTAACCATTTCAAACAGTAACATTTTTGTGCATTATACATTACTATGTTGCATTATTTAATCAGTGAGTGGTGTCCAGTGACCATGTCAGAAATGAAAAGGATTACTTTGCATTTTAGTTTGTCAGGTCAATTAATGAATTGAATGTGACACATTCAAATGTTTAGTTTTTTTCTTTTGTTTTGTTTTGTTTCCAGTTCAGCAAGGATGCATTCATTTGATCAAAAGTGACAAATTTGTAATGTTACAAAAATTTCTATTTCAAATTCTGTTGAACTTTCTATTCATCAAAGAATTCTGAAAACAAAATTTATCAGTTTTCACAACAATATTTAGCAGCACAACTGTTTTCAACATTGATAATTTCTTGACCAAATCAGCATATTAGATGAATTCTGTAGGATCATGTGACACTGAAGACTGGAGGAATGACTGCTGAAAATTGAGCTTTTCCATCACATGAATAAATTACATTTTAAAATGTATTAAAACAGAAAAAAGCTATTTAAATTTTAATATTTCACAATATTACAGTTTTTACATACTATATACTGCACAGCAGCAGATATGATCCAAGTCACATGACAGGAAGAGGAAAGTTGTTTCCAAGGAGGTGTAATTATTAAGAATATTTTCTGGAATAAGATTTGCATATGAATCATTTACAATAAGACCAAGATTGTGCGTTAAGAAGGTAAATTTTGGATGCTCAAACGTGGCTTTGTTTTGTTTTTTGTTACAGTGGTTCTGACAGTGGCCTGCTGAACTGGGTTGAGCCTCATCTCATGACAGACGTGTGTTACCTCGGTCACCAGGACCCTGACCCAGAAGTCATACAGGGCTATGTGAAAAAGGTTAGACCTTCTTTAAAAGTGCATTTGTTTTCATTCAAACAGAGAGCAGCAGGTCAATTTGTTTGTCATTTAGTTACTAAACTTTAGTAGCACACTTAATGTCATCACTCCATTAAAGATGACACCGAAAACCCACTTACTTCAAACTCTCTCTATCGTGGTCTTACAATACGGCTGTAAAACAGAAAACATAAGCCGACAGGCTGCTCCATAGACACTGACACCCCACATTCATCTGCCATTCCATTAGTCGTCACCCCCTCGCCTTTTCAGTAATTGCATTTATCTGGAGATAAGCACTGTTTGACTGAGTGTGTGTGTGTGGAAGTGTTTGAGCCGTGTTACATTTACTGATGATTTAGACGTGTGCGTGTGTGTGGTGTGACAGTATGATGATTGGAAAATATGGTTTTCATTAGCGTTTCCTGTAACAGCTCCACAGAGCTTATTTTAAAAGCATCTGCAGGAAAACGCACCACCTTTCTCCTCTAAAAGCACTGTAAAATTATTCATATTACATTGGAATCCACTTACTTTCATTGTCAGCTTTGATTGGAACAGGTGGTATCAAGATTGATGAATATTTCACTTCTTCTATTGGTCCTGGTTGTTCTTGGGGATGCAGGTGCAGGATTTGGCTGATCAGGGTGATCTGTTTGTGGGGTTTTTGCCGCAGCCCGGTGGAGGTCCATATTTCCTTGGTCACTGGGAGCCAGAAGATCTTTCCTCCTTGCACTCCAGTCCCTGTTCTGTTCATCACAGCAGCCGACCTCCGACCCTCAGCCCTGTGAGTGAGCAGAGCCAACAGGATAGAGACAATGGGGATCAACGAAACCAGAATCGTACAAACTTTAATTCAGACAATGAAGACTTTATGAACCACGGCTTGCAAATACAAAGCACTGAGAGCAGCCAGTGCTGGAATAATCAGAATCCTTTCGCTGAGAACCATCAGTGTCCTGATTATCAGTACTTAAAAGTTGAAGGTGAATGTACGCAAACTGGGGATTTGAAGAACGACGAGTTTATATTAAGCTCTTGTGCACCAGAGCCACATCAGACCCAGAGCACAAGAATGCAGCCGGACTTGCCCGGCTGTGATTTGGCAGAAAACAACAAAAGAGAGCACAGGGAGCAGGTCAAAAGCCAAGACAAACACAGCAAGTGTAGCGGAACCACCCCGATGCTGAATCGTAAGTGTGCAGTCTGTTGAATACAGAGAAAGGGTTGGTGGGGGAAAAAAGACTATATCAGATTATATCTAGATCATAAATAATGTATCAAATGAGACAAGCAATTTTTAATTCCTAGGTGTGTAAATATTTGCTCTGAAAATAATCTGATTTGATTACAATTATTTATTACTAGTGATGCAAATCTCAGTATTGGTCATTATTTGGTTCAGTTCACTTTCATTGTGTTGATACAATTCATAATTGTTTTCTTCAAAATACCTGAAGACTAACATGTTACCGGAAAGACAGTTTACACCATAGCAGAATATCAATATTGGCAAAATACATTACGGGAAATCATTCTCTCAGGAACCAAACATCTTTATAAATGAGTCATTAACTCAACCTATTCGTTCAAACACACTGATTTATTCAGGAACGAAACATGTGACTGCCTCTTTGAGTGAGTCATTGAATCATTTACTCAAACGATTCTTTCAAACACACTGATTCATTCAGGAATGAAACATGTGACTGCCTCTTTGAGTGAGTCATTGAATCATTTACTCAAACGATTCTTTCAAACACACTGATTCATTCAGGAATGAAACATGTGACTGCCTCTTTGAGTGAGTCATTGAATCATTTACTCAAACGATTCTTTCAAACACACTGATTCATTCAGGAATGAAACATGTGACTGCCTCTTTGAGTGAGTCATTGAATCATTTACTCAAACGATTCTTTCAAACACACTGATTCATTCAGGAATGAAACATGTGACTGCCTCTTTGAGTGAGTCATTGAATCATTTACTCAAACGATTCTTTCAAACACACTGATTCATTCAGGAATGAAACATGTGACTGCCTCTTTGAGTGAGTCATTGAATCATTTACTCAAACGATTCTTTCAAACACACTGATTCATTCAGGAATGAAACATGTGACTGCCTCTTTGAGTGAGTCATTGAATCATTTACTCAAACGATTCCTTCAAACACACTGATTCAGTCAGGAACGCGACTGGTGTCTGTCTGTTCCTCGAGACGCGCTGTTCGTTTGGAATTATTTTCCTTTGTGGAGCAAAATAGACCAAGTAACTGTCAATGTTGTGTCTAAAATGAAAGTTACTCAAAATTAAGTTCTTTTTCAGATGTTGCATAAAATCAGTATCGTGATGCTATGTGAATATCCCTAGCAATGTAAAATTGCTTCGTTCTGAGTTGGTTTATAATTAGCCTATCTGACTTTTGGAATTAACATGTAGCAACAGCAAGATATGTCATAAAACACTTACTAAATATTTGTCTCTGTATGTGTAGGTGTGCAGGTGTTCGCGCTGTACAACCATGCCATAGTTCTGTCGGGATCGCCAAAGATCTTTTCTCTGAGGGTTCCACTGCAGGTGCACAGGGAGGCGGGGCTTGTTAGCTCGGTTGACTCCCATTGGCTGGACCACATGATGCAGCACTTCAGAAGTGGCGCGCAACTCATTGACGGCTACTTTAATCTTGAAGATGATGCAGGTACTGGAGATGTTGTGACATTTTACAAATGACTGAGAGGTATCAGTAAGTTTTTCTGATTGTAAAAACATATTATACTAATCCATTACGTTTATTCTTAAGTGAGTTTTAATAAAATAAGGATAACATTATATATAAAAAAACAAATATGATAAAAATGCATACAATTATATAATAAAAATGTAATAAAAATAGAAAAATACCGTTTTCAAATATTTTATTAACCTGCTGACCAGATAACTCTCAAACAAATTATCAACCATTCTTATCAACATTTTCCAATCCTTTTCTTGCTCTATCTTCAGCGTCTTCTTCCATTGTGGAGAGTGTTTTTATCTTCCAAAGTGCTTCAGGTGATGCCGGGCCAACCACAGTGTATGACGCCATTGTAGTTGAGCAATGGACTGTTATTGATGTAAGTCTGCAGTGGTACATCCCAAATGCAAATCATTGCATTATTATCTGTGGAACATCTACACCTTTCTTCTAACAAACCACCTTTTTAATGAATGCAGACATATGTGCACATTCACACAATATGTCTCAACAGGACATTAGTGAAATGCTTCAACACACTGTTTAAATGACTCTTCTGTTTTGCAGGGTGTTGTGGTGAAAACAGACTACATCCCTCTGCTCCAGTCTCTGGCTCCATACGGCTGGAGACTAATGTGTGTTCTGCCCACTCCCATCGTCAAAATGAAAAGGTTCCAAATCCATACTAAAAACCCTTAAAGGAATAGTTCGCCAAAAATAAAAATGTTGAAAATGTACTCTCCAGCCAAAATGTTGATGAGCTTGTTTCTTCATCGGAACAGATTTGGAGAAATTTAGCATTACATCACTTGCTCACCAGTGGATCCTCTGTGGTGAATGGGTGCCATCAGAATGAGAGTCCAAGTATCTGATTAAAGCATCACAATAATCCACAAATAATCCAAATGACTCCGGTCCATCGATTTCACTGGAGACAGCAATATTAGGTACTCACTTATTTTAGACAGAAGCACCGGATTCAAGTTAAAAATGTCTCGATGGATTTGTTTCTTACAAATACAGAGTTTTTCACTTCATAAGATGTTAACTGATGGACTTGAGTCATGGATTATGTGATGTTTTTATCAGCTGTTTGGATCCCTTGGTGAGCAAGTGAAGTAAGGCTAAATTCCTCCAAATGTGAATGAAGAAACAAACTCATCTACATCGCAAGTACATTTTCAGAAAATGTTTATTTTTGTGTGAAATATGCCTTTAAACAAGAGCATTACATTCATTGTTGCACTTCAGGGGCTAATAATAGGATAAATATTACCTGCAAAAAACTCTTCTCAGTCATATCAAAAGAAAAAAGAATCATTCTTCCACATTTTATACCTCTGATTTATTTTTGTCTTAGTGATGGAAGTTTGGCCACAAAACAGATCCTCTTCCTCCAGAGACCCACGCTGCCTCGCAAGAGGAGAGACTTGACGGTGTGTATATATGGCACAAAGTTTATTTCTGCTAAAATTAGATTAGAGCTGTCTTACAGAACTGTGTGAAATTGTAATAGCGTTGTCAGTTCACTTTAAAATCCTCAAAAGCAGCTGTGTCTGACAGTTTGCTTGCATGTTTTCCAGAAACTGCACCTCAGAGGTCAAAACAAAAGGAACTTAAATAATAAAAGGACACCAGAGAGGGAGATATCCCCGCTGGCAACAATTGAGAGAGAAATGGAACGAATGGAGAGAGAAAACACAAGTCTGATGAGACAACGTGAGATTATCCACAAGGAAAATGGGCAGAATTTGCCAGAAAGCCCAGAGAGGAGAGATCAAGCGGAAAGGACGGTGGAATTCCAAACGCAGAGGATCGACATCCCAAACATCAGCCCAGCAAAAAAGGATGCAATTACAAATGGCAATCAGGAATTAAAGTGCACAATTACGTGTGGTAAACACGAGGACGTGCGAGCAGTTGTAACAGAGAGGGCTTTATTCTCAGGAGTGTGCTGACAGTATTCATTTATGGATATTTAAACATTACAATATGTTCATGTTTATTCAGGCAGAACACACTCTCGTCAGGCCCGTGTCTGGGCATATACATCTGCTGACAGAGTAATTGTCCTGTAAGATTGCAAAGAGGTGTTTGAATCTTGCCGCTCTTAATTATTTGGGTTTTTAAGGTGCATTGCTGTAACAAATGGCAAGAGATTCTAACAAATATGTGAAAACATGTTCGGAGCTTTTAAATATGCTAAACGCCGACCAATGTTGAGACTTGTACCTGTGTGAATCTGTGATGCTAACTCATTTTATTACATACAGTATTAGCATATTCAATATATCGTGCACTAGCTCAAATGCAAAAAAATCCACAAGATGCTCATTTATTTCATCAGTAGGTATTACATCAGTTATTTCATTTATTTATATCAGTGAGGATGGCAGTAACTAATGTCTACATTTGTAAAGTAACAGTTATAGTGAACGTCTGTGAGAGTTAATGGTGTAAATAAAAGCTCTCAATAATGGGCTTCATTTACAGCAACAGCTTGCAGTTTTCTTGTTTTCAGTGTCGTTTTTCACTATTGCACTATTAGAGGTAAAGATCTTGTTCATCAATTCAGTTTTGAAGAACCATCCTTCCCATTACGTGGGAGATAATTATATTTTTTGAGCTTAATTTTGATTGAAAAAGTTCACAATGACAGTTGTAATACCGCCTTAGTCAAAAAAGCCAATGACTTGGCTGGACCAGACTAAAAACAGATTTTGCGTGATTTGATGTTAAAATGCACAAGATATCACACATTGTATTTCCAGATTTGTACAATATGATTGAAAGAGTTTCAGCAAAGAGTCTTTCTTTTTTAAATATAATTTAGGTAGATTGGAGCTGTGCTTGCAAAGCTGGAAATAGCTGCCCATGGGATGCTACAAATATGGCCGCCATATTGCCTTAAAGGGATACTCCACCTAAAAATGAAAATTCTCCGTTTCTCACCCTCATGCCATGCTTTATGTATAAAACTTTCCTTCATCCGTGGAACAAAAACAGATTAAAAAAATAATAATCTTAGTGAGTCCATAATATGCAAGTGGATTGAACCATCAGTTGACCAGAAACTATGTTTTATAGTTTAAAAAGTTAAAATATTAGTATTTTTCTCACACACACACCTATCGTTTTGTTTCAGAAGACATTGATTCATCCACTGGGGTCATATGAGTACCATCATGATCACTTGGTGTGGTTTTTGTAGCTTCAACTTTTGAGGGTTCAAACCACTTGCATCATATGGACTCACAGAGATGGATTATTTTTCAAAAAAATCTCAGTTTGTTTTCAGAGTTCTCATTTTTGAGTGGAACATCCCTTTAAAGGGGACAATGTTTAGCACCTTTCCTCAAATTAGGACTATTGATGAGCAAAGATGGGCGTAGAAATTAAAGGGAAAGTTCACCCAAAAAATGAAAATTCTGTCATTAATTACTCACCCTCATGTCGTTCCAAACCTGCAAGACCTTCGTTCATCTTCAGAACACAAATTAATATATTTTTTAATTAAATCTGAGAGTTTTCTGATTTTAGCAATGTCCTTACTACGTTTCGGGCCTTGAATGTGGTAGTTCCCTTACCGTCTATGGGAGGGTCAGAAAGCTCTTGGATTTCATCCAAATAATCTTAATTTGTGTTCAGAAGATGAACAAAGGTCTTACGGGTTTGGAACGACATGAGGATGAGTAATTAATGACAGAATTATCATTTTGGGGTGAACTATCTCTTTTGATTTCTATGCCCCTAAAGGTTTTTAATGAATAAATATGTGTTCTAAAATGCAAACAACATACATAATTATACACAGATCTCTAAAAACCCAGTGCAATCTGAGTGAGCAATCTTTCATCATGCCTTTGAAGCAGGATGCCTATGCCGTTAACCAGCAAATGAACTATAATGTACAGCATTACAGCGCTGGTTACGGTCAATTGGTTGAGTAACTTTAAAATGAGGTATAACAAAAATAGGGCATAGAGTCTGGATAATTGTCTGTTTAAATGTGGAGAATGCAGACACGGCGTCTGTTGTGCGTTTCAACTGATCTCAAAGGCATTACTGGTCCATTGCCATTACAGTCAGTTTCTATGATGATGCAGATGCATCCATCGCTGTGAATATCTGAGCTACCACCATTTCTCAAAAAGGATTTTGTCCTCCGACAGGCCGACTCTCTTCAGGTCTGAACTCACTTTCTCTATCATAGGAGGAGGGCCACAGAGATAACAATGTGTGCTCAGGATCTACATAGCACTGAAGTTCCTTTTCTGATATCCTTCCATCTGTAGAGACACAAGAATATCTCATGTGACAAATCAGGTCTGAAAATAATTCAATTCATTAAAAGGTTGTAGGTTATGGATGGTCAAATAAATAAATGGAGATGTGAACTCACTTATGGTGTAAGGCTGAAGTTCCTGCTCTATGTCAGAGCTCTGCTGGGTAACATGGAAATCGCAGGAGAATTTATCTAGTCGCTCGTGACAAATGTCAATAATGGTGTTCTGAAGACAGAAGATATTTAGAAGTCAGTTGGCAACTTCAATCTCACAAGTCAAGCGTACATAGACATACCTTGGAGAGCAGCTCTTTGGTGTTCTTGGCACTGTAGCACAGGTGTGTGCGCCCTGGAGTGTACCTGTGACCATGAGTCTGTCTGAGCAGATCAGCTGCATGCAGCAGGATGGAGTACAGAGGGTTGATGCCAACACCACCAGCTATCAGCAACAGGTCCACCACAGGGTCAGAAGGTTGAGGGTCAAAGTAGAAGTTACCTCCCACCCTCACAGCTACCTGAGAGTCCACAGAGCACTGAAAGAGAGCAATTTACAAAAAACATTTGGAAAAAAAATAGTGGCATACAACAGCTTATATGTAATGTAGATCCCTACAGTTCTGGTATACACAGAAACTTTCAAAATATAGGGTAATAAATAAAACACAAGTTTTACAGCATATTCAAAATATGAAAAATATACCGATTTGCTTAAACATTCCAATAAAAGCATGGAATGGAACATTAAAAATAAAAACATAGAATGAAAAACTGAACTTAACTACACATTACCACTTAATAGTTTGGAGTCTCTAAGGTTTTTTTGGGGAAATAAATGAATACTTTTAGTCAGCAAAGATGCATTCAAATGATCAAAAGTAACCGTAACCATTAGGGCTGTGCAATATATCGAAATATCGCAAATATACATATCGCAATATGCATATCACTACGGCTTGCAATATATGGGGCCATGAACAAAACACAAAGAGAAAATAACTCACTGCTCTTACCTAAATAACTTTTATAGCTTAAATAAGAATCAGTGCATATTGAATTCATAGAGTAAATACT
>NW_015548360.1:91161-106861 GCF_001515605.1 Sinocyclocheilus anshuiensis
ATATCGAAATTATCGAAATATCGCAAATGTACATATCGCAATATGCATATCGCTACAGCTTGCAATATTTGGGGCCATGAACAAAAGACAAAGAGAAAATCACTCACTGCTCTTACCTAAATAACTTTTGTAGCTTAAATAAGAATCAGTGCATATTGAATTCAAAGAGTAAATACTAAGCAGTTTTTATTTTTCCTTTTTATTATGCAGTTCCTAAACTCATGTTAAAATGATTACACTAATGTTAAAATGACATTTTTATGTAATGCTCGAGTAAAACACTATCGCTCACTTTCAGAAGTTGTTGTAGGGGTGCTTTCTTATTAGAATCAGAATCAGAATGAGCTTTATTCACCACTTAAGTGTGTGCAAACACAAGGAATTTGTTGTGGTTTTACAGGAGCTCTTGATACATACAAATAACCATATATATATATACAGTATATATATGACACAGAATAGTTATAGAAGTTCACAGAACTGACTCAGTAACAGCTGAGTAAAACTGTTTCATCTGAGCATGAGGCACTTTAAGCATTATCGTATCGCATATCGACTATCGCATTATTTAATGAGTTATCGCATATCGCATTTTTCTTCAATATCGCACAGCCCTAGTAACCATTTATAATGATACAAAAGATTTCTATATCAAATAAATGCTGTTCTTCGGAACTTTCTATTCGTCAAGGAATCCTAAAAAAAAAAAGTATCATGGTTTCCACACTGATATTAAGGAGTGCATCAGCGCAGCAGCATTTATAATAATAAGAAATGTTTCTTGAGCACCAAATGCGCTTATTTCTGAAGCATCATGTGACACTGATGTCACAGTAATGGTTGCTGAAAATTCAGCTTTGCCGTTACAGGAATAAAATACATTTCAAATAGAAAACAGACACTTAAAATTGTAGTAACACTTCACAATATTCCAGTTTTAATTTTTTTTTGATCAAATAAATGCAACCTTGATAAGCATAAGAGACTTCTTTCAAAAACATTAAAAATCCTTTCCAGCCCCAAACCTTTGAATAGTAGTGTATATATACTTTTTAATTCATTCACTCACTTTGGTGTGAATCCAGTGTGCTGGAGGATGGCGTGTGTATTTGACGGCCAGTTCAATCACTCCCTCTCTCTGCAGCAGACCAGGACTCGAGCAAATAGAGAAGCCGCCCACTGTATCCACACCTGGGATGAAGAAATCCACCCTGTGAAAAATGTTGCGATTCAAATATTATATAATGTAATATATGAAACACTGCTGGCATATATTATATGAACTTAACTGCTTACCTTATGCATTGACTCCACATGTTAATGACTCAAATCTAACACACTCAAAACTAACAACACAACTACATAAAGTACTTTTAGAAAGTCGACAGAATCAGATTCTTCCCACACAGTAACATGCCAGCACAACTAAACCCATGTGTCCAGTATTACGTATGTCAATAATACTTCATTAAAATAAAGTAAAGCAACACATACGCTTTGAGAGTCACCATATGTGTACACAGAGCATTAATAAGTGATAAGCACATATGTCGGGAAACATAAACATAAACATAAACACACACACACACACACACACACACTCCCACTCGCTCTGCTCTCCCTGACTCATGTTCCTCATGTTCTTTAGCAGGAACACAACATCATATGGTTTGGAGGAGTTTCTGTGCATACATCTGCATAAATCATCGCCTGACTTTTTCACCTCACTCAGACTCTCTCAAAACTCACACACATTCACAACAAATGCAATAAGGCACAATGGGAACGAGAGCAGAAGTGAGAGAGAAAGTGTGAGGAGAGGTAGATGTAAGAATACATTTTTATTATTTTGCATGGTTTGCTGATAACAGATCTCACGCTGAAGTGAAAATTTTGTCTGAGAGGAAAGCGCCATCTCGTGTCCATTTTGCAAATTGCATGTCTTCCCAACTATTAGTCATTATCAGAGATGCAAACAGGTAAGGGGGAAAAAAGGTGAGATCCGGGGGCATGCTCCACATGGAATTTTTTTTTTAAGATAGTTGTTTTACATGCTCAATTGTAGTTACTTTAAGGTATTTTTAAAAATATTTTTTATTACCTTATAAACTGTAATTTTTCACACACAAAACAAAAAACACCTTGTTGCAACATTTTACAAAAATCAAGATTGAATATATTTGGTCAAAATCCCATGATATAAAAGATGAAGTGCTATGCAGGCTATTTAAGACAATGTTGGCTGATTCGACCTAAAATGCTAAATGTTTGCCCTCTCTCTCTTCACTGTTCCCACATCTCAGACCTCAAATACATAAAATATTACCCCTTTTTAGACAGTTTAGTAAAGAGTAAAGAAAATAGTATACAACACTTACTAGCAGTTGCCAAGTGGTTATCAGTCTTACTTTTCCAATACAGATAAGACCAGTCTACCTTTTCAAAACTAAATATAAAAAGTTATGACCAGTCTGCAACCGGCCCCAGTTCTTTATTTACCCTTGTAAGATCACAAGTACCCTTGTAAGACCCCCCCTCCCCCCATAAAACACTTTCTCATTAGATCTAAGCAAATCTCATAGGTGACTTATTTTGATCTAAAAAAAGTGAGTTGTCACCTAAAGGTGAGGAGTTTGCATCTATGCATTATTAAGTGAAAATGTAACATCTACGAACAGTATTCCCTAGGAACTTTTTATTGTCTTGTGAACCCCCAGAGCCCCATCATATTATACTGGATATCAGTATAATCCAGTATAATCAGATATTAGTATTGTCATCAATATTAGATGCTTTCAATACATATTTCACAAAGTTCTTACCACTGCCCAGCACGGAAGCTGAAGTCAGGATGTGGTACCTCCAGTCTCAGACTCTTTACTGTATCAGATTCATTCATAATGTCACTAACACGTGCAGAGAAAAGCTCCTGGATACACACAAAACAACATCATGTCTTGGTAGAGAATTTACAATAACATTTCAGCCTCTCGGCATTTTAAATGCAATGCATTATGCCATGTGAATGTACAAATGGGAGCCATTATACATTTTTACCACTGTACACACATTTACTGACTTTAGTGTAAAAAATCTACAGCATGACAAGAAAATCAGCACAGGATGTTAATGAAATAACACTATAGAGTACACTGCTACTAATGCATGAACAGATAGATAGATAGATAGATAGATAGCATCATCATCTTGAATTCAGCCTCATGACAAAAATCAAATGACACACTGGCTGAACAAGTGTCTGAACTTTCACCTACTTGGCTACAACATTTGTTAACCATTTATGAGCAGTCACAGAGGAATCTATGGTCAACAGGTCAAGGGTTTCATACAGAAATCTAAGACGACTCACCATTTGTCTATGAACGCTAGCAGTTATCTCTAGATGGTCAGTCTGTCTCCTTGATGACATTTTTCTGAAACCAGTTCAGAGAAATTTAAGTTAAGCAAAACTTTTGCTTAGTAGCCAGCTCACTAGGTTTTCAAACACAACCACTACATCCAGAGCCTCTAGAAAGCGCTCCAGATTCTGGATACTCACCGTGTGACTGTGTCTTTACATGAACAGCAAACAGCTGGTCTGAACAGTCCTGATCCACCGGCGAAACTTCTGGCCACCGTTCTCACAGAGCACGGGACACTCATGATCGGATATGACGGTCTGATCCCTGTCAAACACCTGATAATAATATCAGACAGAAAGCAGATTAGTTATTGAAATTACATAATAATATCCAACACTGAAATCTGAAATGAGAGTTTCTGATGTGAAGTGACATTCACACACTTGAGCAGTAAACAATTAAACCCTGTTATTAACTAAATAATCCGTTTTGTGTTCAGCATGACTTTAAAATTAATTATAAACAATACTAAACAAATGACGCGGACAAAGTATAAAGAGTTAATCAGCTCACGAGGCAGAATAATTGTGTAAAAATAATTCACCTGTCACTCCGGTGACGTTTCTTCTTCGTCTGTTTTCGGTGGGTGAACAGATTATGTAGCGCCACCCAGCGGTCTTTCCTCAGTTTGGAACAAGTGAACAACATTTTTAAATAATATAAAAAGTATAATATAAATATTATATATTAATATAAAAATGAAAATACCATTGATACAATTGTATTATTGTATCTTTTTAGGATGCATACAGTGTTAACTATGAAATGATCAACATATAGGCTACCACAATGCTAAGATAATGGTGGGAATGTTTATGACTAAAATATTAGGCTACTACTGTGTGTAAACAGCATAAAAGTAGCCTACTTTTGACGGAAATTATGCAATTTGCTTGTAAACAGCATACAAAAATATTTTGGACTGAAATAAGGCAATTTGCTAAGTCATTATCGTAATTCTTAATCGTGCTTTTGTTAAAGAAAAAATGCATGAGCCGAATTTATAAAGATTACATAGACTATATGGTTATTTTGCTCAAAATGAGCGTTTCTGAACTTCACCTGAACCATGTGAAGAATGGGGAGCCCCTGGTGGCTAAATGAAACATCACGATGTGACTGTTCTTGAACAGAGGACAAAATTAGAAATAGCATGCATAGAAGTTAACACACAGGCTATTTTCTTTATTAAAGTGTTTTGTGTTTTTCTTCTGTCTTTTCAGTGTCGATTCTGGTGGACAGGAGTGCTGTGCTGTCACGTAAATGTCATGGAAAGTCACGCCAGATTACATTAAAAACTGGAAGGAACTTTCAAACGGAGCTCGTGAGAGACGCATCAAAGCATGTGATGGCAGTCTGCGTTATGGGTAAACAGGAGCTGATAGAGAGATTTCATTCATTTATGATTAGACTAATCAATATTGCAGTTAGCTACCGTCTTAATTTCTTTTTCTAATGTTAAAATGTCTGTATTTTAGCTAACTCCTTCAGTCCTCATTTAAAATGGATCAATTTACAAATGTTCCCTAAATCGTTCATCCTTTTTACCTCCAGCTAGCTGTTTCTCAATGACTTGTCACCTGAAAGCGCGCGGATCTGTGCATATCACGGCTTAACATTTTATGACATCCGGATTTTTAAATTGTTTTTAACGGTTTGCAATGAGACGGCACGTTTTTATTACAGCTTTGCACAGTTTTAATTTGAAGACAGCACAAACAATTGAGTGCAGCCTATATACACAACTGAGAGTGCTTTCACGCAAATGCCAATTTCTTTGAATATAGGCTATGTGATTATAAATATGCAGCATATGTTATACGAATTTCAACTAACATTGTGTGCGTCATAAATATAAAACAATAAAAAGGCCATATATTGTTTATACATAGCCTATAGTGTAACGTAGGCAATAGTAAACTTCAAAAGACCTTCTTTAAAATTCTGATTGATTAATAATAGTTGATATTTGATGTTTATTCACCTGCATAGATCGTTTTAGTTTTATGCTGCAGCCATGATATTTTTCTCTTTTTTATCGTGCACCTTGTGTTAATAAGGTATTCGGTACCAGGACAATGGTATAAGTGTTTCTCAAAAATACATGAAATGCACAATACACAGATACTTTTAATAATCAACAAAAAAACTCACTTTTCTCAAAAAGGATTCTGAGACAGCTCAAGGATACCTCATATAGGATAAAAAATAGGCTAGTGTAGCTACCACTTGTTTTAGATATTACATAAAAAGCCCACAATCGGAGATAAATACGATGATTTTGAAATTGCCTGTTTCGAAATACAAGGGAAAAGTAACAACATGAGACTCCGAGCCCTCCTTCCAGCTCGCGCCCATAGATGCTAATTAAGAATCAGATGAGTCTTGTTACAGAAACGTCACATGTTTGCTGTATTAAATTAGAGCTCGTGCGGGTGACTGGGAGATGGGAGAGAGAGCAGAAGAGGGTTGAGGGGTATGAGATTTAGCAGCTGGAGTGGCATAGGGGGACAAACAAGAAAAAAAGCCCTTGGATAAATTATATCTACATTCTCATCCAACAAATTGTTACGATGCATTTGGAAATGTTGCTTGTGCTGGCCTGGGCATTGTTCGTTCCTGTAACGAACAGCAAAAAAAGTAAGTAGGAACCAAATGTTTATAATTATAATTGCTACATATTTAATCAGCAATTATTATTTTTTAAATAATAAAATACATTTTGACGTTGTTGCACAAGCGACTGTTATATCAAGATAATAACGTGCCATTAATAAACTATTTTATAGAGTAAGCTATAAAATTGTTACCGACTTCCAAATTCATAAAAAGTCGAGATAGACGAGAGGCTAATAAAACAAATACACATAGGCTAACTTGAAATGTTTTTACTTTGTGTTAGATTAAGCGCGCTGCAGTCTCGTGAAACTAATTAGGCAATCCGCGTTACGTGAGAGTAGCGAAGAGTCTTGTGAAAATACGTTTGTTCATCACCAGATTGTAAGAATATGGTACAGTCCACAATTTTAGACTCTTTTTCAGTATCTTAGCTCGGGGGAAAAAGTATCAATAAGCATATAATCCAAAATAAATTAAGATATTTAAGTGCGTAAATTATGCACATTTCATGAGTTCTTGTAGGGAACAACTGCCGGTAGTTGTCACATTTTTCGCTCCTGCTGTGAATATTTCTCAGAGTGGGTTGATTTTTTTTAGGTTTATGCCTGTTTCTTATCCCAGCAGAAAGTAACAAGCCCAGCTTTACCTGTTATATTTTATGAAATTTAAAATGACTAATCCATGTGCATTTAGTCCATGTGCATTTCAGTTTCAGACGGCTTTCACAGGTTTTTTTTTTTTTTTGTTCCCTGTCATTCGTGCAGCTTATAGTGACATGTTCCCTCACAAACACAAACTCCCTATTCCATTCCCAATCCCTGGATGGGAACCGGACACGAACCCTTGGGACGAATCTCTGTACCCCCCCTTCAAACAGCAGCTGAATCGCAGACATGGTAAGTGTTGGTAAGAGATTCCTGCTATGCAGTAAAGTTTGATTTACGTAACTTACACAAAATATAGATAATTTGTCAGAAACAATTTCGATAATTTTGTCAAACATAATGGAACGTTTTAGAGCAACTCTAACCAATTAATACCACACATTAATTCATCAGATTGCAAATACTTAGGGCTTGTCCAAATACCCACACTTGAGATCTTTGCACTTGACTACTTGTCTCATGACGTATTTCCTGTATTTGGTCCAAGTGTTCAAGCCAGCATGAAGACCACAATTGTGTGTAGAACTTATCATTACCCGATGGGACACTCTTAGTGTTGTAAAAATGCAAGTGTTCACAGAGCTTTATTTTGATTTTCAATATTTTGCATTTTAAAATACATTTCTAAATGTCTGTTCAGAGATGACACAATTAAGTAAAAGTGGTGCTTCTAATTAATTGATAAAAAGCAGTTGCAAATGTTGTACAAAATAAACATACTCATCTTTGCATCAATAAAATGTGTAACACTTTGTTTTACTACCAAATTATATGTAATTTCTAATTATTCATAATATTTAAATTACACAGGAAAGGTTTCCACAAACTCTCACAAGATCTCGGCAAAAAGCCTCAGTTTATTTCCAGAACATTGTTCATGCAAGCTTAGCCTTGAATACCACTCTCAAGTGGCCAAGACAGCAGTGTGGGTATTTGGACAAGCCCTTAGTTATTTATGATTCTGTTTTCCCACCAAAATGATGTCACCTCCGTCCTCGACCATGACCTCATTGGTTAAAGTGATATTACAAAAGTTCGACAAGATTCAAATTCATACTAAGGCCACAGAAGGGGAAAAAAGACTACCAATTTAAACAATATTTTAAAGACAACATGTTTTGTTTGAAACATTTTGATTTAAGGAATTATGGGGGAAAAGGCTTGAATATTTCTTTTTTTTCTTTTATAATATTAAAATTGTGTAAGCCCTCTTTTCATCTATCTATTTGAGTTTGTGTATATATTTCAGAGCTTCAAATATTTTGGGGGGGAAATTAAATAAACGGTTCGAAACCTTATGTTCCTTCTTACGTTGTTAAATGTTCCCTGTTTTGTGTTAGCAAGAGAGATTGACATTATATTAATACACACTAATCATTCGATGCTCTCTCGTGAACATCACAGATAAACCACCGAGGGTGCGCCTCACGAGCGACAGCCCAGCAATGAATGGCTCATGCATCTCGTTCACTGCAGCTCTGGAGTTTCCACCATGCCAGAAGGAGGACAGCAGCGGCAACCTGGTGTATGATGAGCACTGTGACGACGGTATGATGGAGGCCTCAGGTGCTTCATACTCCTGTAATCTCTAAACAATGTACCTGTATTTTAAAAAGTTGCATTTCTATTCCCAAATAAGGACGAAATGCTTTTTTTCATCTGTGTGCCTAACACCTTCACTTATTTTTCAGCCAATGGACAGGTGCCTTCAGGATACGTGTTTAACTGGACATCCTGGTTGGATGACTATGGCTTTGGAAAGTGTACAGATCTGAAGAGGTGCAATGTTTTCCCTGATGGAAAGCCTTTTCCTCAGAGCAATGACTGGAGACGTAGAGGTTATGTGTATGTGTGGCACACCATGGGTGAGTGTCAGTCATTCACTGACCTGAATCATATCAGTGTTTTAATAATTCACTTTACATATAGTGTAAGCACTCTAATGGACCATCATCCTGTGGTTTCCCTCACAGGCCAGTATTTTGAGACATGTGATGGCTCCTCCTCCCATCTGACCCTGAACACCACTAACATGACGTTTGGAGCTGGTGTGATGGAGGTGATGGTGTACCGTAAACGTGAGCGCAGGAAGTACAGCCCACTCTCTGTGGACAGTACCGTATTCTTCATAACAGGTCTGCTAGTTACTTTTGTCTTGTTTTAATCATATTTATTGTGCAGGATCAAAACTATACTATGATATTTTATATGCACATAATTTTTATTTAAAAAAAATAATTATATAATTAATCAGTAATTTATGTATATATTTTATATATGAAATATTATATCAATATCAGTGAATCAATATATAATTTTATTATATAATTCAATTTTCAGCAGCAATTACTCCAGTCTTCAGTGTCACATGATCCTTCAGAAATCATTCTAATATGCTGAAATGAAAAACATGTCTTCTTATTAATGGGGAAAACAGTTGTGCTTTTTAATATTTTTGTGGAATGATACACTATCATTTTAAGAGATTAAAAAAATAAATAAATACTTTTATTCAGGAAAGATGCATTAAATTGATTAAAGGTGACAGTAAAGACATTTATAATGCTACAAATAAATTGTATTTCAAATAAATTATGTTTATTGAACTTTCTATTCATCAAAGAATCTTGAAAAGAAAGTATCACAGTTTCCACAAAGAATATAAAGCAGCAAAAACTTACGACATATAATGAGAACCATTTTTAAAAATTAAACATAAAAAAAGCTGAAGATTCTGTTTTGCCATGACACAAATATACTACATTTTTAAATATATTCTAGTAGAGAATTTATTTTAAATTATAATAATTTCACAACATTACGGTCATTACTGTATTTTTGATTAAATAAATTGGTGAGCATTAGAGACTTTTTTTCACAAAAACAAAAAAAAATCATCCATATTATTCCACACTTTTGACTGGTGATAGTGTGTGTATATATTAGTGGTGTCAAATGATTAATTGCATCCAAAATAAAAGTTTTTGTTTACACAATATATGTATTTGTGCTGAGTATATTTATTATGCATGCATATATTTCAGAAAAATATGTTATGTTTATATATTAAATATATTTATTTATAATATAAATTATATGAATATAAATATAGACGTAAATACATGTAAATATTTTCAAAATATATACTGTATGTGTGTGTATTTATATATACATAATAAATATACCCAGAACACAGATATATTATGCAAACAAAAACTTTTATTTTGGATGCGATTAATCGTTTGACAGCACTAATATATATATATATATATATGTATGTATGTATATATACACATAAAAAACCCTTCCATTTTTATTGATCAATTTTTTAAATGTTTTTTCTTCATCCAGATAAGATTCCACTCTCTGTGAACATTTCCCAGAAGCATCCAGCCAGCATAACTGACAAAAACGTCTTTGTCAGAGGGTCAGATGTGATTTTCAACGTCCAGATCCACGACCCAAGCAACTATCTGAAGACAGCTGATGCGGTAGACTTCATTTGGGACTTTCGGGATGGCAACCAGTTGGTCACCCACAGCAATGTGGCAACCCATGCGTACAACACTCTTGGAAATATTACAGTCAAGCTCCTCGTGGAGGCATCGTTCCGTGTGCCCTGCCCGCCACCGACTCCAACACCAATGCACTTTACACAAGCTCATACCACGGGTAATCTCATAAACACAGGCACTTTACTCTCCCAGACAACAGATATCCTATTATCCAAGCCAGACATATCATATACATTATTATCCATCAGGACAAAATGTGTCCATTTATCTCGTGGAGTAAAGCAAACTTATTAAAACTGCTGTCATGTTAAAGGCCAGCCAACAGTCTTTCTGTAAAGTAATTCAATCACTTTCATGTGTGCAGCGATGCCTACATTACCGCCTGGCACTCACGCATTCACTAGCAAAATGGAGACCACCAAGGGTGAGACGAGTAGTGTTTACAGCAAGAAAAAACATAATTATATCTAATAGAACACTTAAAGGACATTTCTACAATGCATTTTATATTTCCAACACTTTTTTAATCCCCGCTCCAGCTCCCAACGTCACCAATCCTTCACCAACTATCACTCCTCGAGTCTCTACAACTGCTGTCCCAACAACCGAACCATTCCAAACCGATTCAGAGGTGACGTCTATTACAGCAACCACTGTGCCTGAGGCCAGTCCCACCTATAAGCAGCCCACCTCACCCCCGATGATCAAACACACACACTTCAAGGAATCAGACTGTTTCCGCCATATGTATGGCTCCTTTGAAGGCGAGATCATCGTCGTTGGTAAGAAGATTGTCGGACCACTTTTTTCAAAAAAGCAAGATTTTGGTATATATCAGGGTTATTGTAAACTTATGGAAGCTTTAATTACATACATAACATAATTTGGACTTTTAAAGGGGTCATATGATGAGATTTCAAGTTTTCCTTTCTCTTTGGGGTGTTACAAGCTCTTGGTGCATAAAGAAGATCTGTAAAGTTGCAAAGACTAAAGTCTCAAATCCAAAGAGATATTCTTTATAAAAGTTAAGAGTCAACCACGCCTTCCTAAAACGGCTCGTTCTAACACGCCCCCACATGTATACACAAAATAATGATCTTTAAAATAGCATCATATTACCCCTTTGACTCAAAATTCACAACTCACAAGTGTGAAAGATAAACTCACGATTGCAAGAAAAAAGTTGGAATTGTGAGATACAAAGTGACCTTTTTTGTTTTATTCTCTGGTGGAAACAAAAAAAAAACAAAAGAAAACTTGTGAGATAAAATCACACTTCTGAGAAAAAAAAACTCAGAATTATGAGATGTAAACTTTGAATTGCAAGAAAAAAAGCCAGAATTCTGCATTTATGAAAACAAACACAAAACAGTCAGAATTGTGGAAAAAAGTTTTTTGAATTGTGAGATGAAGTTTATATTCCATATAAAATAAAAACCTTAAATACTGAAAATGAACTGAAATAAAACTAAATACAAAAAACTAGTTTTGTTTTAAGTACTAAAATAAATAAAACAAACTATATAAGCATCTTTTAATAAAACAAAGAACTAATAAAATAATAATACAAACATTTAAAAATAATAAAAATGCCAAAATAATTACTAAAATTTTAACTAAAATGAAAATATAAAAATAAATATAATTTAAATATAATTTTACAAATAAACAAAAACTTTAACAGTTAATGATAAATTATACTAAAAAAACACTTTGTACTTTGTATTGTACTCCAGTATACAAAAGCTTTTAATTAATTTTTTAAAAAGTAATTAAATGATATCATCTATTTTTATGTCTGTCTAGCTCTGCAGAACCTGCCAGCCAATCAGATTTTAAAGGTGTCAGCTGACAAAGTGACCAACACATCTGTAAACTTCATGGTGACTTGCTCAGGCAGGTAAGATTCACACAAACACAAATATATGCAGTACAAAGACGGGAGATTATGTGCTTCACCATGACAAGCCCGAAAGTGAAGAGCATTTATAAGATGTAGATGATTCTGATGTGCAGTGAGCATTTGAAGCCCTGCAGCTGAGACGTTTCACAGCATGTCACCGTCATATAAAAACATTCAGTCACATTTACAACAGATGGCCGCTGGATCACACACATACAATAAATTTAACTGAGCATCATCTCTCCTTTGCTCAGTGTTCCCTCAGTGGCCTGCACCATAGTGGCCAACTCCGCCTGTCGGGAGGTCAAGAATATCGTGTGTGAGGACGTGGCTCCTTACGGCGAAGGATGCAAGATCAGCTTGACACGCATTTTCCAAACGCCGGGCAATTACTGTGTTAACATCACGTTGGGTCTGCCTGGAGGCTTGGCTCTTGCCACCACCACCTCAGTTACAATTGGCAACAGCCCTAACATAAGTCAGTTTTGAGAATTGTAGTCAATTTTGTCTGTTTATTTATTTATTTTCCATTTAATCATTTTAATATATATTGTTCTAAAGCACCATTACACAGCAGTGTTATTTTAGTATTATATAGATACTATTTAGTATTTATTTAGATACTATTATAGTATTTTTTGTTTTAAATTAGATTTCATTTTTTATAATTTGCTTTAATTTTAATTGTAGTAATTTTTAGTATGTTTTAGTCATTTTATGTGCTTTTGTAATCTTTTTCTTTTTTTACATTTCTGTTATCAGTTTTAGTATTTTGAATAGTTTTTGAACTAAGTTTGTTTTTCATCAGTTATTTTATTTTAGCTTTATTGTAGTATTTTTAATTTTATTATAGTATTTATTAATATTTGAAATTGCATTTTTTTATAATTTTCTTTAGTTAAAATTTTAGTTCGTTTTAGTATGTTTTATGTGATTTTGTCATTTTTTTAGTTAGTTTGTTAAACATTTCTATTTAGCTTTTTTAATTTTAGTTTGTCATTTTTTAAATGTTTTGAGTTGTTTTAAGTTTGTTTTTCATCTAATCATTTAAGCTTTTTTCAGTATGTTTTATAATATTTTGAATTGGCTTATATTTTTATAATTTGCTTTCATTTTAACTTATAATTTTTTTTAACTTGTCATTTTATTAGATTTTTTTTTAAAACATCTATTTAGGCTTGTTTTTATTTCAGTTTTAGTCATTTTAGCACTTCACTTTAAATGTTTCAGTTAATTGCCAAGGCAACATTTATCATTTGAATTTGTCATCTAATATTTTATTTCAATTAAAACAAAAATGAATATTACACCACTTAAAGAACACTTACAACACTTAAAGAATAGTGCCTAATTTTTGATCCCCACAAATATTACAAAGATTTATGAATTTATAAATGTACAGACTTACATTTAATATTCATATAATTATAAAAAATTATAACTAGCTGACAATTATTTACATTTTTCTCTTTTTCTTAGGCTCTCCTAAATCCTCCCATGTAGCTGAAGTGGTTCTGTCTTCCAGCGCTGTGCTTATTTCCATCTTTGCATTCATTGCCCTCATGGTTTACAAGTGAGTACCACTAACCAAACTGATAGTTTGAAAACATAACAGTATGCATTCTAATCTTTTTTTTTTAATTATTATTATTCCTTTTAGGCGATATAAGGTGTATCGTCCGGTGAGACGCTCTATGTTGGATGACGCTGAGAGAAATGCTGGTAGCTGGAGTTTAAGCAAACTAAGAGCAGCTCTGTTCCCTGCTGACGAGGAGAGAAGCCGTTTATTGACAGAGAGGCCACTATAGACTGATCGGAGTTGTTGCAGCAAAGTTGCTATTTATTTGATACATGAGTTTGGCTGTAGGTTACCTATGAGAATAACAAGAGATCTCATAGGTGCGTGCTTTCAGCAAGATTAGATTACACTGGCATCAGTTTGACTAGAATAAGTAATCATAGCATTTCAGTTATATCACACGCAAGCTTTAAAGGTTTTTAATCAAAGATTTGAAATGAATGAGATCAGATATGCCAGATCTACAGGGGTTTCCATCATCTAAAATGACTAAAACTACTACTAACCAACCAATCACAGTCCAATGCATGAGAAATCACAGTTTGGTTTTCCCAAACCAAAATCACTAAAATATTTTGATTTAAAGGTGAAAATAACTACTTTTACCCATTTTTCGAGTGACACTGTCTCAATTGATTTGACAAGATCCTTAATTTGCAGACAGGATGAGAAAGTTGACAGAGAAGTTGGATGTTTTATAATGTTCTGAGAAGTTATACTTTATTTTGACCATAGTTAAGAGAGATATTTGAATGTCTGGGGACTAAAATTGGTGCAATATTTTTGAGAAAGACCTGTTTGATGGTAATTAAGCTGTAGTTTCATAAGAAATCACTTTACTAACCATTTCTTTTTATAAAGCATGAATTAAACACGGGAAATTTGTGTGATCACATATATAGTGACGTGATGTGACATGTGGCCAAGTATGGTGACCCATACTCGGAATTAGTGCTCTGCATTTACCCATCCAAAGTGCACACACACAGCAGTGAACACACACACACCGTGAACACACACCCGGAGCAGTGGGCAGCCATTTTTATGCTGCGGCGCCCGGGGAGCAGTTGGGGTTCAGTGCCTTGCTCAAGGGCACCTCAATCGTGGTATTGAAGGTGGGAGAGAGCGCTGTACATTCACTCCCCCCACCAACAATCCCTGCCGGTACGAGACTCGAACCCACAACCTTTGGGTTATGAGTCCGACTCTCTAACCATTAGGACACGACTTCCAAGTATGCTTATGCATTTAAAAAAATTTACATTTGACAGCACTTTTGGAAATTCTGATTTCAAAATTTGTTCACTTCTGTAAGTGCTGTATATACACAAATATTCTAATAAAATTTCTAAACCACGGTTTGCTATAATGATACACAACATCTGCCGATTTAAAATATTTCTCAATCTTCACACACTTTATTTTTATTTTGCAGAGATGCCATAACAAACCGCTTTTTTTTAGTGTGAAGAACATTTTAAAAATCGAATGAATCTTTGTTTTCCACCAAAGAATATTTTGAACAATGAAAAGTTTCAATTGATGTTAAAGATTCTTCAAACTACAGACGGCAGTGAGAATGCAGTATTTTTAAGATAGGTGTCATTGTATTACTGAAATGAAACTAATATTTGGGGATGGGAGGGAGGGAACAACATTCCAGTTCACAAATCAATGCTCCCAAATGCACACGCCAAACACAACAACTGTAAAAACATCAACAAATATGGACACAAAGAACAGCCAAGGAATCACAAACAATGGTTGCTAGGAGCCAACTTGACTTTTAATTATTTTCTTTGTATCGGAGGCATCTGACAAGTGGAGGTGTGTGAGGGCACACAAGCACGGTCGTAGGGGGACGTTGCTTATCATGCTGAAATCGGACCACTTTTTCACCGGAACTATTCCAGCTCCCAGATTTCCACATCACATTCCCACTGAAACATGACTCACCACACAACACAGCCATGAAATGAAATTGGATCAGATTCCAG
>NW_015548360.1:107079-110744 GCF_001515605.1 Sinocyclocheilus anshuiensis
CAAAAAAAAAAACAAAAAAAACTGTAGCATCCATAAGACATGAAAAAAGTAAAAAATAAAGACTTCATTGTTCATATTTCATAAGCAAGAAATGAAGCAGGCCCTTGAAAACAAACTTTTCTATAGCCATCATTAATCAGATCCCAAATAAACACTTTGACTTTTAATACAATACTTATGCAAGAAATAAAGCCCAATACAAGGAAGCCACACCACCAAACCAAGAAGCAGAAGAAAAAAGCAATAAGGTGAGGTTTCAAATCAGTTAGCAGAGAATAAATTGCAGGCAAAAACGAAATCACTTTCTCACTCATCTTTAAAGTCTAGCCATACATGATTTTTCTTTTTTTTTTTTTAATGATACATATATATTTTTTTTTTTGGGGGAGGAAAGGGCAGATGGAACATGACCCTATAGATTCTAACACATAGCAATATGCCTCTAATTTAAATACTTTTCTAATAAGAGGTAGATCAAAAACGGTGTAAGAGAAGGGTGGAAAGAAAAACAAAACGATCACTTGTGCCCCTCTGGTCAGCGTTCGACGCCACGCGCGTAACGTACCCAGTGCGGAAGTGTTCGCGAGGGACTTGAGGTATCGCTGCGCGCGCTGGAGGTCTCAGGTGAGACGGAGCCCACCCTTTCCTCAGCTGAGGTAGCCAATGGCCTTACTAGTGTGGAAGCACTCTTTTACCATAATCAAATCATATTTACATTCTGCATGAAAACAAAAGGAATACTGGTTTCTCAGTTTCTTTACTAAACGTTTTTTCTTTGCTAAAGTTCATTTTATATATATTTTTTGTGCTTTTTTTTCCACTTTGAATGATAAACGAAATTTGTAAATGAAACCGTTCGCGCGTCCATCTCTACGTTACTGCTTGTTAGCCTAGAGACGCGCCCTTGACTATTGTAACCTATAGCTATCAACGCAAAAGCATCAGAACAGCTCCCCGAACCCCTGACATGCATTGACTGACGTTAAACACTGAAAATCTTCGGCATGTAAAGCCCAGTTTGATGCGAGAAAAAAAAAAAAGCCCGTCCCAAGACCAAACGGAGCGCGTTATTTGGAAAAGGAAAGGGAGGAAAAAGAACGATGAGCACGGGAAAAGAAAAAACAACCTCAATCGGGCTGGTCGTTATTTTAATTTGACAGACAACTAATCGCGCCGAGGATGAGGGGGTGTCAAAGAGGTTACAGCAGGACCTTGCTTATCCCTGACCTCTATTGCTTGCATCCAACCCTGACTGAAGTGTAATGAAATGCGGGTGAAACGTCTGCTACCGCCGAGACAGTTATTAGCATATTAGCACCGCATTGCTGCGGTATGTACGGGTGGCGTTATTTCTCATTACCTTGACGGTGTTCAGAGGGTGGTGGCTCCTCAGCGACACTGAGGCGCTTTTCTTTTCTTTCTCCTATCTGTAGCTTACACAGAAGCCCAAACTCCGCTCTTTCACTCGTGCGACGCGCGCAAACGTGTATATATATACAGTTAGTTATTCATGGCGCGAGTCAAAAGGAGCAAGGCGGAATTCGAGCATCATCCGTTAACTACAGACTAAATTTTACATTTTCTTAAAAAAATAAAAATGTTCAAGAACTATTAGCTTTATAAAGTATACAAAATACCACAAAGCAAAAAAAAAAAAAAAAAACAGAACTTTTTTCATATATCATTTTCTTTTTTTCTGAGGTACTCTAGCCTGAGGTAGATCAGTAAAATGCATATTAACTTGGTTTCCTGGCCAACACCAATCAACACTTTCCTCAGTCATAAGTGGCAGTGTTGCTCCACCTTCTTTCATAATTTGATATATGTATATATATCTATTCATCTATAAAATGCATCAGAATTTATAAAATGCCACTGGATCCCAGGACAGCGTACTTCCGTCAACAATCCTCTATCCATCTCAAGCCAAAGACCTTAAACCCCACCCTGTGTCACCCATTCCTTACCCCAAAAACAGTCTTGAAAAGCCTTTTACACTCAAATGCTGCATTTCCCAATAAACTCATAACCAAAACAAAGTTCAGCATCTGTCAATTAAGGTCTGTGCAGTTACCGTATTAAGGCAAGGACTGGGTGGCTGACTTTCTTACGATTTGTTTTAAGGGGGTGGTTGTGGTGCGGGGAAGTGCAGGTGTACACAATTTCACTGAAACTTCAGGAGGAATGGGTGTAAAAGCGGGCGGGGTTTGTAAGGACATTCCCTGACCCCTGAGATGGACGCATCCCATGTCCTTTCAGTCTCCGAGAAGACGCAGTGGCTCTATTTCCTCCGGGCGACTGGTGGACCTGTGGCCGAGGCCTTGGGCTGTTGCTGCCGCCTCACCTGAGAGATAATCTCCTGGATCTTCCTCTGGGCCAGCTGGTACACATGAAAGAAAAAGCAGAAAAAAATTACTCCAATCAAACAGCAAAATAACATACAACCATTAAAATACTTTATACTTAATAAATGGAAACAAAGTCAAAAATTTTAAAGTGATTATATATTGGACAAAGCTGTGTGTTTCCCAATCCCGTCCCCCCTCTCTCCCACTTCGCTTCCTATCTAATAACGGTCCAATCATAATAACGCTAAAAATTAATACATTAATTATTAATAAATGAATAAATAATTACATTACTATTTGCAGGGGCACCTTGGGGTTTAATTTTACCTTAAAGTAAATTGTGACCATAAATACATTTAAAAACAGTATTTCACAAATACATATTTCAATAATCATATAATACATTATCACTAATAAAATGAATAAAAAGTTGGATTAATTTTGAACTCCACATCAAAAGTTTGGCATGACAACACAACACTAACAAATTACTTATTTGTTGTTTTTGCCATCAAGCTGGGATCAGAGAAACTATTTTAACATCAGAAAATGACAAAATTTTGCCCTTTTCTGCAGCTCTAATATGTCTAGCAGCTCAATCACCTGGCTTGCATAGAAGTGGCCTGTGATTTTTACTACTACTTGGTCATTTTCATCAGGCGTCTGGTCCCGCGGGACAACCACCTCTGCACTGGTCAAGTTCTGTAGTTCATTCACCTAAAGAGAAACACGGAGCAGCTATGAATGCTGAGGATAAAAGCAGCTGTAAAGCAAACATGAGCACTAACAATTGATGTTACAAATGTAAAGTGGCCATTTACCGTTTTGCCTCCCTTGCCAATGACTCTGCCAGCGGCGAATGATGGCACTTTTATGTGAGCCTCTAATTTAACCTCTTCCTTCGGTCCAAAGAAGTTCTCCTCTTTTAACTTCCCAAAGATACGTCCCTGAGCCTAAGAAAAACAGCACAGAGAATCAGTGCATGAATATACAATCAAATGAGTGAATATTCATACAATGGCTCAATACATACAATGTCACAACATTTTTACCTTGAACTGTGCCTCTGGTGGTCCAGTAATAATGACCATTCTTTGCTTGGTGTCAATTTCATCAGCAGGTGCAATCTATCCCGACAAAAATGACAGATCTTAAACTTCAAACACTGCTACAGCATAGGAAAATAGAAAAACTTAAACCATTACGTTTAGCAAACAGTATCAGGGTCATAAAAGGTCATGCTTGCCATCACTCACTTTGATTGATGCACCAGCAAAGCGGCTGAGCTGTTTAATGTGCTGGCCCTGCTTGCCGATA
>NW_015548360.1:110833-113958 GCF_001515605.1 Sinocyclocheilus anshuiensis
GAATGAAGAGGTGCACGGTTTCCGACTCCACCTGTGCCTGCTGACACAAATACACTTATGATGAGTTATGATCACACATTCAACACCAAATAAATCTGCTTTTATGGTGACGCATCCAGAGAACATACAACAAAACAGACAAACAACATCCTGGGAAACATTCACTCACAGTCAATTAACTATTCTAAAAAAATCTTTTAACAAGTCACCTATTCACTAGCAACAGAGGTTACAACGAGGAATCAAGACTTGATCTTTTAAATTCACATGGCTTGGAAATATTGCCATGTTCATAACTCACCCATCCCAAACCAAAAGCACCATTTATTCCAAGTACGCAGCAAAAACAGCTCATTCTCACACAACCCTGATATTAACCGGATATAAACACCCTGCCTATTCAACAACCAGAAAATCTGCTCACCCAGTTATAGTGAGATAATACATGTAGGAGAGATACTATAACTGTTTTGGTAGAATATTTTTAATAAATTGCCTAATTCAGTCTGTTCTTATCCGTGACGCACGCGCGCAAAATTAATTGTACTCTAAATGCAGACTCAAATAATAAGATTTAAAAGTCTTACTACAATGAATTCTATACATTATTTTAAAAAGCAAAACTAAATGCTACTTTAAGAATTATATTTAATAGTTCTAGTATTTTCCCAGAAGAATTTCAAAAATGTTAATGTACTTTTAGTAAAAACATGTCCAAGCATCATTTAAAGCAGGACCATAAAGTCAATGAAGAATTAGAAAAATCATATAAAATCAATTCTTTCAATAAACATACATGAGTAAGTCTTGTGTGATCAATTCTACAACTTGTATATACAATATGGTCATTTTTATTTTCCTTAAATACATGAGACGAAAAAGAATAATAGATATTTGATTTATAACTGGATTCATTTCCTATGAATTTGTTAAGGGTAAATTCATTCCATTCACCACTTTTTGTGAATATAAATTAAGTATGGGTTTAACATAAGATGTGTGTATTTGAATGCAAAAAAAAAAAAAACTGCTGTTGAACAAAGCTGCTAAAGTCACATCTAATGAGGCATTTATTAAACGGGCACACCAGCAAAAATCCCAAAATAAAAAATTAAGTTTGCATTACAGTTGAAACCGCTGCTGCTCAATTTACATATGAAGAGGTTTAAAAAAAGGCATAGCAGTTGAAAAAAAAAAAAAAAAAAAAGTCAGGGGATGTAAATGGTCATAGAAAAAATACTATTTTAATTAATCTCCCTTGTATTGTTACTTTCAATAATGTTTTTCACATTTATAATCGACCAGCTATTTGGGGGTCTTTTTGTTTTTATTTTATATAAATCTACCAATGTCAATTGAGCAAATATTCAACTTGAGAACAACTCAAGTCAAGTCTCTTGACAATAGGCAATAGACAACACAGCTACTAATTAGCCGATATAGACACAATGACTACGTTTACATGGACATCAGTAATCTAATTATTTACCTTATTCTAAATAAGACAATATTATGATTAAGGTGTTTACATGAGTTGCTTTTAGAATATTCCTTTCATGTTCCCGTTTTACATGTTATAGTACATAGTTCGATTAATGGCACGTCCTTAACGTCACCACGTGACGCCATCCAACGTCCCCTCCAGAATTTCATGTATAAACATATAGTTTGTCTTCTTCGTGATGATGCCATATACAGTTTTTGGGGTTTCATTTGTAATTTTACAAAAGCTTCAAGTGCAGTTTAATATTTGTCATGCTATACGTGCAAACAGACGAGGGAGTTGTTGAAGCCATGTTCTTTTGTTTGCCGTGAAACAGTTGACTATGGCACGTACTCCATGCCAAAATCAAACGTCTGAACGACCGACCGAGCGATCGAACGTCTTGTACTTTGAGCGTCTTACTGAGCGGGTGACCCACGTGACGACCTGACGTGACGTCAGCGTCTTGAAATTAGCTGGTTTTTAAACATGTAAAGAGTCATGCTGCTGTGTAAAGGCTATAAATGGACTTTACAGGCAATACATATAGATATTGTTCACCTAAAACAACACCAAAATATTTTTTCTGAATCCTGTGCTTGAGTATGTGTTTTACTTTAAAAGAGCAGACATACTGTACGTTTTTATTGTTTATAGTATCATACAATGTTCACAGTGTTATATATATATAACAATCAAACAATTAAATAATTTATTTACTTTTCCAACAAAGGTTACAATTCCAAAAATTTACATACTGTCATATGTCAGGAATATTAAACTACATACTATACAGCAATTTTTAAAAAATTGTCTGCCAAAAATTATAAATATTGGAAGTTGTCATTACAGGTACAGGTTTAAAAACACTAAGAAAATCTTTTTTTATTATTACTTTGTTCAATATTAAAATAGTTCAACAAATTAACCTATTGTAGTTAATAGCTACTTTGATGTTATCCTTTATTGTGTTATCCTTGACAAATAGTGTACTCACTTTTTTTTTTTTTGGTCAAATAAACAAACAAACATGTTTAACATTAAAATTCCAGGAGTCTTTACAGTGGACAGTTGCTCTTACATTTAAGGTAAAAACCTTTCAATATGTTCTCATGAACTGCTAGAATCTGTCACTTTTTATAGATGTTTAA
Organism: Sinocyclocheilus anshuiensis; assembly: GCF_001515605.1. Taxonomy (NCBI): domain Eukaryota; kingdom Metazoa; phylum Chordata; class Actinopteri; order Cypriniformes; family Cyprinidae; genus Sinocyclocheilus; species Sinocyclocheilus anshuiensis. Next base: position 113,468 of record NW_015548360.1, read on the forward strand.
TGAGGTTATAAAATATAAACATGTTCAATCTTCATAGGAGCCGATTTGTGTGTAAAACCTAGAATGAAATAAAGAACATCCATTTTGTTTGCATTTACAGAGATGTCTATTGATCAAAGATGAATATATCCTCCTGAGACCCAGACTGATGTCTGATCTACTGTAGAGTAGACATACACACTATATATATACACAGTTGAAGTCAAAAGTTTACATACACCTAGCAGAATCTGCTAAATGTTCATTATTTTACCAAAATAATAGGGATCATACAAAATGCTTCTTGTTTATATATATATATATACATATATATATACATATATATAGAGAGAGAGAGAGAGAGAGAGAGAGAGACAGTTTATAATACAGAACTTAGAATTCTAGAATTTATAATATAGACCAGTTTATTGAGTTTTTGTAGCACTACCTCAGATGACCAGTGATGACCAGGTCCACTGATGGTCAGGTATGAATCATTGCCACCTGAGAAC
>NW_015548360.1:114276-131263 GCF_001515605.1 Sinocyclocheilus anshuiensis
AGATTAACTTATTGGGCTTGGAAATTAAACTGGCTGAAATCCAATAGGGTATATGTCGAACATCACTTGACCAAACTGGAAGACAGGTCTCATTGAATCCTCTTGTAAGAGAAAGTATTAACAGCCGTTTTTTGATAACCCCTATACCATTATTTGAGTGCAGCTGAGCTAATACTGAACATATCTGTGTATATATATATATATATATACATACATACATTATATATATATATATATATACACATCGGGGTTGGTTACGTAGCAAAACTGGAAATATTTCTGTTTTAAACAATGAAAGTGAGCCAATGGATCACACAAGCAAGGTGCAAACTTTGCGCAAGAGTTAGGCGGAGATATTAACCACAGTCAATATTCAGAAAGTGAACATAAAAAAAGTAAAAACTGATGGAATTTCGGCATCTGACACTGCATTAACGGCACATATTCACTCAGAGTTGACGAGAGATGAATCTACTTCAAAATATGCTGATAACGGTATAATTGTTTTAAATTAGGCTATTCCCTTAATATTATTCTTGTGGCCCACACATAGTGAAATATAAATGAGAAGAAAAGTATTTTGTGTTAAGCAGGTTGGTTTTGAAAGTCGGTGCTTGAAACAGGCCCGGGGCCAGGATGGCATAACTAGGGGGCATTTCAATATCCTTTGGCACTCACTCCAGTGCACGTATATCACATGCGCAATGTTTGGTGGGTAAACGCAATAGACTGTACTTCGGACTATTTAAATTGAGTACTGTAACTTTTTATATGTTTGGTTGGCTTATTTTATTTTGATAATGAACAGGCTGCGATGTCAACTGCTTGAACTGATGTGTGCATGATTGAGGCGCCTGCGCGATCACTTGAATTTGTTCCTTACGACAGCAGAAACAAAGATAAGTCTGAGACATCATTATGAAACTATAAAGGGTCTACTTTTATTTGTGTAGTCACAATAACAATAAAACACGGTGCTTTTCAAAATAAAACAGATGTCGCTTTCCGCCGTAGCCTATTGATTTCCTTTCCGTGAACTTGAGCATTAGAAAAATGGACAGAAAGGGGCATATAGAACTTGTCGCAGTTTTTCTTTCGTTTTGTTAATCTGTGAATTATTCTGTTTTCTCTGTTCATATAATTGCTTATATTTTTGTTATTTTATTTCAGCTTTATTTCAATTAACATAAATGTTAGTTTTAATTAACTTTAATAACCCTACCTAAATGGCAAAACATCCACAGAACTGCAGTAGGCCTACACTTTCAATTTTCCAGCTGTTTCAAGCCACAAATATTACAAATAATTATTTTAATGCAGGTCTGGGACAGAATTTCAACCAGGCCGGGAGTCTCATCCAGGCCACCATATTTACATTACTTTTAAGAAAAATGAAAGATGTTGGCAAAATTAGAACAATGTGCCTTGTGTGTAAATTCAAGTTTTTATCGGTTTTATTTTGATAAACATGGCACAATACGCTATAGCACTAATATAAAAGAGTTTGTAACCCTATTAAAGCACGACATGAAATGCAGTGAGTGTGAAATACACTGGTAAATCGTGAATTAGCGGTCATCAGAGCTTGTGCCGCCGCGCTGGAGAAACTGCGATGACCGTAATCAGCGTCTGCTGCGAATTGCTCTTGCGCTACTTTGACATGTAAGCTGGTTTAAGTCAGACGCTGATAGATCTGTGCAAATTGAACACCAATTTATGCGCTCAGACAGTGCGCCCATGTTCCGCCAATTAATTCTCTTAACGGATAATAATTACAGTTAAAAGCAGGGCCTGGCTTGAAATAAAGCTGCTCTTAATTTTCATTGACTGCAGTGTTAATAATTTTAATTGTAGGCCTATAATTCATTGTATAAATTAATAAACCGGTTTAAAAAAAAAAAAAACCTTTAAAAACATTTTAAATGAGGAGTAAGCTAATAGCCTAATCTTTTATTATCCTCACAGTGCGTCAGTAATGCGGAGATGCGCTATGAAATTATTGTGGGGCAAATTAATTGTAATTTAATAATAAAAGTAATAATATAATAAGTAATAATAATAGGCCTAATAATAATAATAATAATAATAATAATAATAATAATGTAACGGGCCTAAATTAATTGGAAATGCCAAATCCTCTTAATATTGCCGATATTTGATGCTTTTGACAATATCTCTGGCTATAGTCTACACATGATCAAAATGAGTAAATGACCTTTGAAACTAATGTTACACTTCAAATAAAGATTATATTACATTCCACTAGGTGGCGATGTATTTCATGTATCATTGTATCAGTCAATCAAGAAATCCGTTCAAAAAACTCAGGACAAAACAAGTCTTCATTAATTTCAAGTGATTTTTTTGTATAATTAATTCATTTAAATTGATAAATATTTCTAATAGACACATTTATAGCAGAACCTCAAGTAAATTACGTTGTTTTGTTTAGTTATCTAATGTTTTGTTTTCAGAAATGTAGGAGAACCTGAAAAAAATCCAGATTATCCAGAAACAAATAAAGCTATGAATTTATAATAAATCTGGCATCTAACTATTATTAACACGGTTTCTGATATTAAAGGGGTCATATTATGCTATTTTAAAGATCATTATTTTGTGTATTTGGTGTAACAGAATATGTTGACATGCTTTAATGTTCAAATACTGTACATGATTGTAGGTCCTCTATGCCCCGCCTCTCTCAAACACGTCGTTTTCAACAAAGCCCTCTCCTTTGACAAGCGCAGCCTGCTCTGATGCTGTTCCTGAAACCACGCCTTCTTTGTTTGCATGCACTCTTGGGCGGCATTATGCTAATATTTCCACATAGTGACGTAGACTTGTTGGGGGCGTGTTAGAATGAGCCGTTTTAGGTAGGCGTGGTTGACTCTTAACTTTTATAAAGAATATCTCTTTGGATTTGAGACTTTACAGATCTTCTTTATGCACCAAGAGCTTGTAACACTCCAAAGAGAAAGGAAAACTTGAAATTGCATCATATGACCCCTTTAAAATATACAAGCTTACAGACTAGGATAAAGTGTTCATTTATATTCACAATGATTTGTGACAATTATAATGCATTCTAATCATGCTGCGAACCAATTTAGGTATGCCTATTCAATGATATGATTACAAGATGAGAACATGAGGCAGTGAAAATGCATATTAGATCCAGATTTGACAAGACCTCTCTCTCTCTCTATCAGAAGAGTCACCAGAGACGAAATCATGGTAAAAATGTATGCGTTTATTGAATAAACTTAACTGCATCTTTCTCAATTTGTTACTAATGTCAATGGACAATTAATGACAGCATGGTCAAATGACATTGAAGACTTTGAAATTTAAACTCTTTATCTTCTAAATTCTAACTCTAACTTGTAACAAAGCAGACAATACTAAATTAATATGTTTGATGATAAAAAAAAAAAGAAAAAAAAAGAAAAAAAAAAAAGAGTAAAAGATTATATTAAAATGATATATGTATGAATAAAATACGGAAAAATACAAAGACATGAATTAAAAGTATTGGTTGTATGTACAGTATGTCTGGTCTTTAAAAGTAAAAAAATGTCGCTTTTAAACAAATGAAAACAAAACATTAGATCCTTCTGTCATGGTATACAGAGAAAGTCATGATAGCCTACAGGTGGGAGCTTTTTCAGTTTATTACTCAGAAGGACTTAGAATAGCCTTAAACCTTTTTAAGCCTGTTAAACCTTTCTTTAAAGACTCATTCAGGGAAGTACTGCAAGACGCAGGAAATGGTTGAGTGTTCTTTTTGGTGAACAACATCTATATGTATTGCATGTAAAGTCCATTTATAGCCTTTACACAGCAGCATGTCTCTTTACATGTTTAAAAACCAGCTAAGTTCAAGACGCTGACATCGCGTCAGGTCATCACGTGGGTCACCCGCTCCGTAAGACGCTCAAAGTACAAGACGTTCGATCCGTCGGTTGTTCGGACGTTTGATTTTGGCACGGAGTACGCGCCATAGTTGACCACTGCCGTGTGTGTATCCTGTCGCAAAATGCGGCGAAAAGTCCTATGCGACGGTAATAGTGTGATTAAGGTGTACATGTCTATACTGCACTTCAATAATGTGACTAAAATAGGAATACTCCACAAGTCTTAATTCGATTTGTTTACACTTCGAATATGACTTTAGCTGGATTAAGGTAATCAAAAAAAAAAGTGTTAAAAATCGGAATATTGTTGTCCATGTAAAATTACTCAATGAGACACACCTGTGCATTTCATCCTAGTTGATGGGTTAGTCTAACTCATGTTATTCATGCCCTTCCCATCTAACTGCAAACTTGACCACATTTATTCACCCATCACCAACACACACACACAAAGCACTTTAGGTCTACATCCACGTTACGTGTTAAACATCAGACCCACAGCTTTTCAGCATCTCTGTTAGCTGTGGAGGCCGAGCAACACCCCCCGGGCAGCGACTAATCTGGGAGCAGACGTTTGTCCCTTCAGCCAATCCAGTAGCGAGCAGCCAAGCCATGCAGTGCATGGTGGGTAACAAATAAAAACTTACAGAAAAGGCTGTGCTGCTGCTGGAGGAGAGTGTAGAGGCCCAAAATGGCACCTCACCCCCAAACACGCTGCACTACGGGAGAAACACACACATTAACACGCACACTCCCACACACACAGACTTGTAGGCGCCCACTTCACATTTTGCCGTTACATAAATGAATGCGCTCCCCACTCATAAGTGTACACCAAACACAAACATCTCACACAAACACACAATTTTATTCAAATTTTGTTACCCCAAATGATTGATAGGCAGCTTGAACCCCAGCTGGAGGTCCTGATACCACAGAGGGTGACATCCCTCCACTCGCTGCACCGGGAAAAATACCCAACGCGTTCAGATTGAGCCCTGGAATCAGGTTAGATTGTAGCTAGGGGAATAAGAGGGCAGAGATTTTTTTCATGAGATGAAGTTGTTGTGCTGTACGCAATTTTACAATAAAGATGGAAAGTCATTGCAGGCTTACATGCATGGCAGCTACGTCATTCTCGTAGGACTCACGGATTTTCTTCATGATTTCTTCTTCTGCTTTTCCGCAAGCTTCTAATGTACCCTTGACGGTGATGGTGCGCTCTGGGTTATACAATGTCAGATCCTGCAGACTGGGATTGGGGGAATGTGGAAAAAGTAAAAAAAAAGTAGTATAAAATCTGTTTTATTAACTACAATTATTAAAATTGTTTTTAGAAAAAGTTGAAAAAAACAACAACATTAAATTAATAAAGTTAAATATAAAAATAAATAAAAAAACACTAAAATTACTCAAACTAAAACTAAAGCCAAACAAAGTAGTGTAAAAACAAATGACAATCTCACAATACAAAAATAAAAAGCATCCTACAACCTGAATTGAAATTAGACTGGAAGATAAAAATGTAAAAAAAAAAAAAGTATAATAATAATAATAATAATAACTATAATTTATAAGACTAAAATTAAAATTAAATGCTAGTAACATTATAATGTATAAATATTAAATAAAAAATAAATTCAAAATATAAAAACAGAAGCAAATTCAAAATACTAAAATATAATAATTTTATAAGTGCTAAATTAAAAACTCAAAATATAAAAGCTCATTCAAAATATTAATAAATAGTATATAAACACAGACTCGAGAAAAAAAAAACACAAGCTAACTTAAAATATTTATATATAGTATAATAGTATACAAATAATACTAAATTAACACTTTAGAAAACCACTGGTAGCAAAACAAACACCAAGTTACATGCTTTGGTATTTGTGGCATAGGTGGGTTGTCAACCTTAGACACACGTTGCAACCAGTCACATGCAAGTGATACATGAGAAAGATGCATTTTATTCAGTAGTATATTTAAAAAAATTAATTCCAAATTCCTTCAATGAACGCAAACTACCACTTGATGCAACCTATTTTATTTAGTAATAGGCTGGATGGAAGCCAAACACTCCAACTGAACTCCGCTGCATGTATGAACCAACTGGACAAGAAAACGGTTTATCCAGTGGGTCAAACACAGTCACTTCTGTACACACTGGTATGAATCTACATAGAAATATTACCTTGAGCAATGTTTAAAACAAAAACCTCTGCAGAATAAATGTGTCATCTTGGGAAGTATATGAGAATGAATTCAACAATGTACCTGATGCATGCTAGAAAACAGAATCCAACACACAATGAGAAGGTATTTTGCTGACCACATGAAGTATAAATAACACAAGGAAAAAACTACTTACGGTGAGATTGTGATCTTTGTGTCAGTATCTTGTTCGATTTTCTTCAAGTTGCGTCCCTCTTTTCCAATCAGGCGGCCGACGAAGTTATTATGAGCCAGAATCTTCAGAGGGATTTCTTCAGTGCTATGCAAGTGAGAGAAGAGAGAATGTTATAGTGTGACTGAGCGTGCAAATGGCTCATTAGTAGTGTAGTGTGGTATGACTAATGAAGACAGATCTAGAGAAACAGTATGACGCAGAGTGTGTGTATCAACGCACATCTTAGTGTCGATTGCCTCTTTCTGCATGATCTCCATGATATTTTGACAGGCAGAACTGCAGCCCTCTGGTGTGGAGTGAACAGTGATGGGCTTCTCCGCTGCCCCTGCGTTCTCCTTACGATGGATATCAATCCTGTGCACATATACAATATGTAATCAACTTGTTAGAGCAGTATGACCAAGTCTATGTTCCCTTCCCAGATGCCAATAGACGTTAACACAAAAGGCAGTACGTGTGATATACACGGACACTACCGTTCAAAAGTTTGGGGTCGGTATGATTTTTTTTGCCATCACAGGAATAAATTGCATTTTAAAATATATTAAAATATAAAACGGGTATATAAAATCATAACTTCACAATATTAGTGGTTTTATTTTGTTCAAATAAAAGCAGCCTTTATCAGCATAAGAGATGGAAAAAAAAAAACGTGTATATTATTTGTGTTTTGTTTGTTTACCAGTTTAAAAGGTGCCCATAAAATACTTGTTCTAGCGTCAATTTAGAAAGTGATTCATATTTTTATTTTTCAATTAATAGCAAGTCAACCGATATAGATTTTTTTTAATTAAAAGTAAATGGATAAAAATTGCCATTTTTTTCTTAGATGCAATTCAAAAATTGAGAGTTAATATAAACTTGATCATAGTGAAATCTTCTTTAAGAATAATTAGGACAATCTTACCTACAGACTGAAATCTGACTTCAACATGGTTGCCTGTCACTGCATGATTAACTTTCAACAAACCTTACATTCTTTTTTTTTTAAGCAGAGTGTTTAGTTCACTTATTAGTTACATTATTTGTTGCTTCATTAACTCCTATTTCACAAAAGATCTTGATAAACAGGTTTATAGAGCATTTTCAACATGCATAAATAAATTTAGTGCTGATACTTTGCTTGTAGAGCCTTATGTGCTCAGTGTGAATGTTGTAACATCTTAATATGGGCGCCAAAAAAAATATGCGGTGCTTATGTGCGCAGTGTGAAACAGGACTGTTTACAACTACGTACACTGAGCATTCTTACTTTGAGTGAGTCTGCTTGGTTATGTTGCGGATGGTAGCACCTTCCTTGCCAATAATAGCTCCTACAAACTGGGTGGGCACCAACATGCGTAGAGGTACGTCTGACTGTAGTTTAGGTCTTGCGCCAAGATTGGGAGAGCCTTGGCGAGGCGGGCCGCGTGGGTTGAAACCTCTCCTGCCACCCACGGCAGGGGCATCTGCTGCAGCAGTCTCATCTGGGATATAGGAAACCTTTAGTGCGTAGTTCTCCATAAGGAAGCCATTTAATTTATCCAATGCTCTGGGGAAAAAACAGCAACAGAAGGATGGGAAACATTAACAAATTTTTCATTCAACTCATTTTTAATCATGATGCTTTGGAAAGCTACATTTGAGTTAAAGGACAAAAGCCATAATACAACCCCTGGCAAAAAAATCAGGAATCACCACACTTAGATGATGTTCACCCAAAGTTTTGACTTTATAACAAATAAACAAATCACAGTTATGACAACAATTTTTGCTTGATAATTCAACACTGTGAAACATACCTCAAACAAAAAAATAAAAATACAAAAATGGAATCATTCAATGTTGAGTAAAAAAAATATGGAATCAGCTTGTAATTTGCATTTCTGAAATAAATACCGGCAGATATCTAAAATGCTAATTAGTCAGCAGTTAAAAGAGAGTGCTTCTAGACCTTAACGAGCTGTTGGACTTGGCTAATTGAAAGGAAACATGGCCCCAACAAGAGAGCTGTCTGTTGAAACAATGGAAAGGATTATAAAACTCCTTCAAGAAAAAAATCCATCACGGAGTGTGGCAAAAGAAGTTGGATGTTCCCAGTCAGCCATTTCTAAAATTTGGTGCAAGTATAAACAAAATGGAAAGGTTACAAAAGGAAAACATACAGGCAGACCAAGGAAGACCTCAAAGCGTAAGGATAGAAAACTCAAAGCGATTTGCCTTGAAAATAGAAAATGCACAACGAAACAAATGAAACACAAATGGGCGGAAACAGGAGTCAATGTGTGTGACAGAACTGTAATAAACCGGCTGAATGAAATGAGATTTAAATATAGAAAAGCCAAACGAAAACCAGCATTAACACCTAAACAGAAGAAAACAAGGTTACAGTGGGCTAAAGAGAAGCAGTCATGGAGTGTGGATGATTGGATGAAAGTGATATTCAGTGAAGAATCATGAATCTGCCTTGGACAAGGAGATGATGCTGGAACTTTTGTCTGGTGCCGTTCTAATGAAATGTATAAAGAAGAAAACAACTGCCTGAAGAAAACAACCAAATTTCCCAACTCATTTATGATATGGGGTTGCATGTCAGGTAAAGGACCAGGCGAAATGGCAATGCTTACCTCAACAGTCAATGCGCACAAGTGTACATTGAAATTTTGGACACTTTTCTCATTCCATCAATAGAAAAGAAGTTTGGTGATGATGTCATTTTTCAGGATGACAATGCATCTTTCCACAGAGCAAAGAGTGTTAAAGCTTTTCTTCAGGAAAGGCATATCAACTCAATGACATGGCCAGCAAACAGTCCGGATCTCAATCCGATTGAAAATTTATGGTGGAAATTGAAAAAACTGGCCCATGACAAGGCTCCATCTTGCAAAGCTGATCTGTCAACCGCTATTCGACAAAGCTGGAACCAGCTTGTGAAGTCCATGCCCCAAAGAATTCAGGCCGTCATAAAAGCAAGAGGAGGAGCAACAACAAAGTACTAACTGTGTGTTTTGGTAGATGATTACATAATTTTTTCCTCAACATTGAATGATTCCATATTTTTTCCTCTACTTGGAAAACAAATTTTCATTAAAGTTTAATATCTTTTTTTTTTAAAGGTATGTTTCACATAACCAGAACATTGAATTATTAAACAAAAATTGTTGTGATAACTGTGATTTGTTTATTTGCTATGAACTAAAAAATGTGGGTAAACAACATCTAAGTGTGGTGATTCCATAATTTTTGCCAGGGGTTGCACATCCTACTTGTTTTTTTGTTTTGTTTTTTTTAATGTATGGAATATTATGCTTAGTTGAATAAAAAAAATAAAAAAAATAGCCTCTTGCTGCTTTGGACCACATTATAGTACACCTATAAAAACGGCTGAAAATAAACAAAAATGGGCCTAATTTATGAATATATTTCTAGATTTCAGTAAATATTCATAACTCCAATCTTGCATAATTTTTCACAGTTCAATGCAACAGTTTATGGAAGAATTGTTGTATTACTATATTACTTTTTTTTTTTTTTACTGTATTTTGTTCAAAACAATGCTTTCTTTGTAAGTGCGAGTTATTTTTAAAAAATATATATTTTCAGTTAATATTAAAAATTTAATTATTGGATAGTCACAATTCAGTGCAACAGTTTGTGCAAGAATTGTGTTCTGAACATGAAAATATATATATATATATATATAGCAAAGATTTAAAAGCATAGGTCCCCAGAAACTAAGTGTGAATTCTAAAATATATTTTTCATCAATATTGTCCATCTTTGGGCAATAGTCTAGGTGACGGAGACAAAGGGCATGAAAACCATCTCTGCTTTTCTGCTTCCCTCTCAAACAGGACACATGTAAAACTTAAGCGAAACTGATGGGGGGTTTAAGAGCATGAGGCTTAGACGTGATGGAATGCCGGAGCCTTTTAAAGCCACCGAATCTTTCATTGACATCCACTAGCGGATGGTAACAGAAACTCCCTATTGTGCACAAACAATTGCTGAAGATTCTTTTATCCGAGCCTTTCCATTCATTTTCCAGACTTCTTCACCATCCCCTGTGACTGCGCTGCAGTTCTACTAATCAAACAGTAGGTGGCACTGAATGAGTTATTATAATTGCTGAATAAAACCAAATAGCAGTGTATGTGGAACTGACGGCCTCACATTTCACTGCGAGACGTGGGACAGAGACGCTCTGGAGGGGGTGGAGTGGTGACCGAGCCGGCCGAATCTGAGGCGGATGATACTCACTCTCTGGCTTGGTCCTTGGTGGAATATCGCACGTTGACGACAGCAGTCTCTGTGTCAGTGTTGACTGAGGATGGAAAAGAACGAAGGAAGATGGAGGAGGAGAGATTAACTAATCTTTTAATATATGGATTATTACTTAAGTGACAATCTGCTGAGGAGCACATCCTACCTTGTTCACAGCTCTCCACTGTGCCGTACTGCGCTAACAACCCGTCCAAAACCTGTAGGTGAAGTCAAGCAAGAGAAACTTTCAGACTGTGATCAACACTAATAATGTGTAAGCGACTAGACATTGTGGTTGAGGTGGTATAACTTAAAAAATGACCAGATACAACAGTCATGCTGTCAAAAATGTTGAACAGTTAAGTGTTAAAGGGATAGTTCACCCAAAAATCCTTTACCCTAATGTTGTTTCAAACTAGTATGACTGACTGACTTCTGTGGAAGCATTTTTTTTTTTTGTCCATATAAAGAAAATCAGTTGGCGTTTTCAAAATGTTTGCGCGGAAGAAAGCCATACCGATTTGGAACCGATGAGGGAGAGTAAATGACAAAAATATTAATTTTTGGTCACTCCAAAATTGCGATGAAACGCAAGTAGTGACATATTTCATGGGCTTCATTAATGAAATGTAAATATTCGGAATTCCATTCTTGCATAATTTGTCACAATTCTATGCAACGGTTTATACAAGAATTGATTTTTGAACATTATTTCATGTCCAATGAGCACAGGTCGTGAGAAACTGAGCGTGAATTCCAAAAACTATATTTCTCTTCAGTATTGTCCATTTTTTTGGGCAATAGCAAGGCAACTGAGATGGTGAAAATTTGTGATGCACATCTGAGTGTAACGGATTACCGAAAAATCAGTTGTCGACTGGATTGAGGTGTAGGCGTTGCACTCAAAAATAAACGTAGATGGACCTGATCTTGCAGGGGCAGGACTTATGTTTGGACAAGTCCTAAACATGTCAGAAGAGTGTCAATTTTTTTTTATGAAAAATATGGACAGATGAACTATTTACAATAATGATTTTAGAAAATACATTTATTTTCATGCCAACTTTAAACAGTTTACCTCTTGCCGATTTGGATCTTGACCAAATATTTAAAATCAATTGCAAACTAAGCTTTTGTGGAATTGCTTTTTTTTTAATTTTATTTATTTATTATTTTTTTTTAAACGTATAGCCTCTCCAAATAAATAAATAATTCAAGAAAGCACTGTTTTACACCTCATTCACTGCAGCTCTTCGTTTCTGCCACTCCTGCTCTGGAGGAGGCAAGCGAACATTGAACATGGGTATAAGGAAGCCTACAGGCTTTTACACACACCAGCCCCCTATACGTCACACATACTAATGCCCACAACCCCCCTTACCGCCCTTCTCCATTCCAAGCCGTCCTATTGGTTGGCGTGTGCATTACTATGGAATTCCCAGCAGCCATTGGGCATTTCCAGCCATTGGCTACATAACCAGTCAATCATTAAGTCCAGGCCAATAAGACAAGGCTTCCTTCAATCGGGTGAAAGAGGAAGGGGGTTGATCTACACATTCTGGGCGTCCACACATGGAATAGGCCTGCTGCCAGACGGGGCAGCAGGTTAAAATCCAGCCCGACTAAGCTCGCCTGAGCGTGGTCACACAGCAAAACGCACATCCCCAACGCTACACCATCACAGATAATACGCACACTTCAAGATCTCAACATGTGCCCACAGTAACAAGACAACAATACAAACACAAACATCTTCTATTTGAACACAACTGGCAGGTCAAACTCAAAGAAAAATAAAGGGAGAGATTAAATAAATAATCTCGCTCAAGTAGGCACTTGACATTTTCGCAGGCTGACATCATGTGACTGCGGACTCATTTTGGGCTGAAATAAAAGGAAAATTATTGTGCTATAAATTTAGCATGTTTATTTGTAAATCCAAACAATTACACACGGTCCATTTTTTTAGGTTAACATTTGGTTCATGCCAAGTTGATACATCGTACATCTAAACACAAATTTAATACATCCAACTAAAACTCTTGTGATATTTAACAAATTTAGTAGTGCATGTTTAAATAGTTTAACTGAATTTGCACCTAAAAACAGTACCAAATCAACATGTTAGAATGATTTCTTTGACACTGAAGACGGGAGGAATGGCAGCTGAAAATTAATTTTGCCACCCCAGGTATAAATTACATTACATATACTAAAATAGGAAAAGAAGTTATTAAATTGTAATGATTTCCCAAAGTATTATAGGTTGTCACTATATTTTGTTCAAATAAAAAGCAGCCAAAAAAATAAAAATCACACTGGCCCCAAAGTTTATAAACTGTAATGTGCTAAAATAATGTTTTTTTTCATATCTAGCTTTTGCTTTAACAAACAGACTACAGTTGAAAATAAATAAAATTAAAAGTGAGCCTTTATGACCTTGAAAAAAAAAAATTTCATCTACTAAACTGGAAGGTTAAATCACCACAGGTTCCCTCTGGAATTTCCAATGGCTTTTTAGCATCGCAGTTTCAGAAGGCTTTAAAAGACTCGCGTTTTGTTCTATAACAGTCATATCAAAGCACGTAAACTCACACCCTTGCGGTACTAGCAGCAACTTTATAACTTCCATTTAAAAAAACAAATGGTTGCATCAAAATGCATGTTTGGAGGTATGACTATTTAATTTTGGATGAAGGACAAAACGTGAAGGTCTCTACAAGTCTTAAACTTGGAAATTCCCAAAGGAACACATGGCTCAAATAATAATTCTCTTCCGGGTTTATGGACTACAAACATCTATATTCTATTGCTGAATAATACTAGTCTGAGTACTAAACTACAACAGAGCTCATCGCCACAGGGCAAAACCTGAGTAGTCATGATTCATCAGGCAGATTATAAATACTTCAGCAGAATTCAGCTGCAGATAACATGCACAGCCGTATAGTATGCCAGAATGATGCATACATTTACAGTTTCATTTTGTTATTTTATATACACATTCGATATTAAAGGTAATATTTACAGTGCTAGCAAAGTAATATTCCTCTTTTTCCAGTCTTCTCCACAAATTTCTCAAATTCAATGCTTAAAACGTACAGAATCCATTCAAATTTTAACTGACACTTGTCATTAATGTAGTAGATGCATATGAACTCTTGATTTGATCATTCTTATCCATTTACACTAAGCTGTGCAAATTGATAAATGTAAGAGGGAAGGACCAATCTGTGGACCTACTGTCTGGTCAGAGATGTATTTAACTTTTTTTGTATTGATTACTGTATTGATAAAAAAAAAAAAAAAACACCTTCCTTTTAAAAAATCCCTCTGGAAAACAAAAATAAAACCTAAATAGGTTTATGGTCATTTTAATTTTTCTCAGATTGAGTCAAACCTAAATAAGGTTATTAAGCCCATCTACTGCTACACACTAAGGCAACACAGAATGCATGTGGCCATTAACAGGACATTTTCTTACACTTTAAAAACAGCTAGAGTAAGTGCAAAGAAATTCAACTGAATTCAGGGGTCATTAGACACACTTAAAGGTTGAACTTTTTTGAACTTCACATGGTATTAATGCAATATTCTTGGGGGGGTATTCTTGCTGATGCAACCACATACAACAACAGAAAAAAAGTCATTTTTAAATGTCAAATAAAATGGAGAACATGTTCATGTGTTACAGGCATAATGTATTGTCCTCTAGGTTATATTAACCCTATGAAGCTTATTGCATCAGATTTGATGTGCAAGTTTCTGAGGCCTCTAAATTATCAACATGATCAATTTTGATGATAAACCTGTTGTACACAATCTACTACATGCGTTCTGTCGTCTGATTGATAGAATTATAATAAAAGGCCTTTCACTTAAAAGTACTCAGGTCCTGATACACGTGTTTTTGCTGTGAATTCTTCTACTGGCTTTTAAAGTAAACATAATAAAAAACATTGTTAGTAATATTTTAGGATGAACACTTACTGGACTGAAGCAGCTTAGACTTAATTATCCATAATATTGGGGGAATTTTTTTTTTTTAAATGTATCAATTATACATCAGTTTTTGAGCCTGAACGTTTATTTGTACATAACTCAATCAACATTGTATTGCACTGCTTATGTTTGCCCTTCCACAAAAACTACAGAGCTTTGATCATAAAACTAAGCATTTAAATATTATCTTAACACATTATTGGGAGATATAACTGATATTTATATGAAACTCGTGCAAGTAGTTTCCTATACGGTTATAAAGACTTCACTGATTTACATTACAAGCTATCAGAATCTTACTTTTTGGCCATATAAATATCAGCAACTGCACCAAATTACATATTTCTGCAGTTTTGGGCCTCTTAATAAAATTAAGGAACCATATTATGAACCATAAAAGTGTCATGTATCAAATTTAACACTCAAAAAACAAACAAAAAAAAACACATTTTTTGTGTGTAAAGTTTCAATAAATCGCTCCATTTAAAAAACAAAAAAAAACACTATTATATGTCAGCTTTAACAGAGTTAACAAACATAATACATCATATTGACTAGGAACACTTTGCTCAGCATGATCGATACATTGATATAGCCTTTAAATTAGTCTCAACATTTCCTATATAGTAGTTTTGGTTTACTGTGATGGCAAACAATCCCATTTGACTTTTACTCATTTTACCTGTAATAAAATATGCAATAAAGACGACTGCTGCAAATACACACACACGGAGCCCAAAATGAACAAATGTGAGGTAAGGGGGAGCACATTTAAGTGAGTAAATAAGGAGTTTGCAGCTCAACTGTATTAAAAAACCCAAATTATAAATGTTCTGAACCTCACTAAAATATAAATGAACCAAATAATACAAAGACATAAACAAGCAATTTATGTTCTTAGACAGTTTAACAACTTTTGCCTCAGTGGAAAATTGACCAGCACATATTCCTCACATACAGTCACAAAACCAGAAACGAGGCACAAAACAACACTGGGTCTTCACATTTTTACTGACAGGTGCCATTTCACATGGATGTAGCCCAAATTATTTAACATATGATGCTGTGACTGACCGGCTTTGTATGTTACCAACTTGCAAGGAATAACCTCAATGCCGTAAGATAAAAAAAATACAGTTTTAATAAATAGAAGTGAAAAAATATGGTTATGGTTAGTAAGAAATAATTACCTGTAATATTTACAAATTATATTGTTTAAAAAATTGTTTTTACTGAATTGTTGGTGTCCACAGTAGCTCTCTTAAAGCTCATTATTTTGAGTTGGCTAGGGAAAAAAAAGATAAATAAAAAAACACACCAGAAGCTCCCTATTATATGACATGTTGCTGACTAAATCTGATGGAAAGCACTGCGAGTGGCCATTTTAATTGTAGTTATTGTCGACTCTAATGTTTCTTTAAATCATTACATTTAATCCAACATCAAGGAGGTAATGACCTACCACTGTAATAATACATTTAAACGTAACTGGTAGTTGGGAAGCCCCCCCACCCCAGGCCTGATTTTACATATAACTAGGGGGACTATAGGGCTTTTCGCACCGTGGGAACCTTTTCATAGTACCAGAACTAATTGTGGAACTACCCACTTTTTGGCGTTTTCGCACCGTCCTCCATCCTCCTGTTGTTAATGTTGTTGTTCTTGGTTTCTGTTGTTGAACGCCGCGCACAAATTATGTCGCTGTCGACTGGCTTACGTCACTTCTTAGTACACACTGTCGGTGCGAATGCAACCCTTTAAATGGTACTGGGAAATAGTTTGCGCAAAATCGTCCCAGTACTTTAGTACTGTACATTTAGTTCTGAAACTAAAGCGGTGCGAAAGGCCCTTATGACTAGAACTAGGGGGTCTCAGCCCCTCCCAGCTCCCCCAGTAATTCAAACACTGGAGGAACCGGTCATGGACGGAAAAGCTGAGGAAACAATGCCAGAGCACAATGCAGTTTTGAATCTGAACCGATTCCTATGATCAGAGCACTTTTGAGGACTTCTGTAAGGCTCTATTCACACACAGCGCAACAGGAATGAAACGAGAAAGGGGGACGAGCAAAGCGAGCATGTCATGCAAGTTTTCAAAGGGTCAGTGAGAGCTTGTCTCGAGGTCAAATGAAAAGCGGGAGGGCAAAGAGCGGCGTACTGAGCCATACACGCGAACGCATCTACAGATAGTTTGATCTGATAAGTGAAGGACAATAACAATGGGTTAGTAGGTGTAAAGGGGATTTTTTTTTTTCAACTGAACATCATAGGCTTTTATTAGATCTGATCTAAACTAGCATCCATACTAAACAAGAAAGTTTGGTCAGAGAAAGCGGCACTTACTTCCCACTGCATGTGAGGTGGGATATTCCTGATCTGCAGTTTGCAGCTCCTGCGAAAAAAAAAAAAAAAAA
>NW_015548360.1:131273-141355 GCF_001515605.1 Sinocyclocheilus anshuiensis
CAAGGCAATAAATCACAAGTCAGTCATATTTAAATATTGGATTTAAATGGTCCAGATTCTTACAAGCCACATTCACTTTTGTGGGGGGAAAAAAACACCATTTAAGTCTGACTGGGAGCACTCAGTAGAGGAAGATTTGAGTAACATCATCTCTATAATGCACTCTACTAGCTCAAAATGAAAAATGATTGAAACTTGCATTCTAACAATTATACCATTGATTTACATTTTTTTTTTTATCCCAATTTCAATCAATTTCTTAGTTTGTGACTTGAAGACCTTCCACTTCCCTCTTTGGTTTCTTTGAAAGTAAATTACTGAAAATTAATGCTAGATAGTGTCAAATCAAACAGCCTCTCTAATATTGCAAATGCCAAATACAAAATGGCTTTGATCTTAGAAACATGCATTACTATGGCTAAAGCTACATAATATCCCCAATAGGCAGTGCAGTTTCAACATATAGACCTTCAAAAACCAGTGTTGTGCAATTACATGCATTAGTTATACATTTATACGTCCAAAAGAAATTACCTGATCATATAGTACAAGTATTTGCAGGTTAGGGAACCAGTTATGGGCAATATTAGCAAACAATCAATAATTCGTCAGACAAGAGGGAAGCAAACTAGTGATTATTTTTTTTTTTTTTGGCATTTCCTGGGATTTGTATTTGGAGACAAGGTATCAAACCAAAACCAGTCCACTAATAGCACCCACGAGTCTGATTGAAATTGGGGTTTATAAAATCAAGATAATTAAAGACGCACCAATCGGCACCAGTCTTACGCCTTGCCTATTCCAAGCCAGTCAGTTTCGACATCACAGCTACGCTCACATCCGCATGTTAATATGTCGGTAACGTGTGTGAAAACGACACAAAATTTGAAATTTGTAATACGCATAAGGCCAAAGTAAAGTCCCGTTCACACCAAGAACGAAAACTATAAAGATAACGATATTAGCGTCCACATCAGTTAACAACATCATCTGTTTATTCTCAGCACATGCTCATCTGCCGCTTTAAATTCTCAAGCTTGTTATAGCAGGATTCATTCTGATTGGGTGTCAATGTTTTTATCGTTCATCAGCTGGAAAAAGTCATTCTGAAAGTGATTCCATCGATATTGTTTCTCTGTGCCTTTGTTATAGCTGGGGTGTGGACTCTGCTACTCTGTAATATTGAGAACGAATTTTTGAACTATATCTTTATCTTTACAGTTATCGTCCTTGGTGTGAACGGGCCTTAAACCATGGTGGAATCACAGGGCTCAATTAATGCTTGTCTGGGACAAGTAGATATTTTAAAGGGGCAGGTGAGAATTTTACTTGCCCGACTGGACAAGTCAAGTCAAGTCACCTTTATTTATATAGCGCTTTTAACAATACAGATTGTGTCAAAGCAACTGAACAGCATTAATTAGGAAAACAGTGTGTCAATAATGCAAAATGACAATAGTAAACACTAATTTTTCAGTTAAAGACAGTTCATCATTGAATTCAGTGATGTCAACATCCAGCTCAGTTCAGTTTAAATAGTATCTTTGCAATCATTTGCAATCAAGTCAACGATATCGCTGGAAATGAAGTGTCCCCAACTAAGCAAGCCAGAGGCGACAGCGGCAAGGAACCAAAACTCCATCGGTGACAGAATGGAGAAAAAACCTTGGGAGAAACCAGGCTCAGTCGGGGGGCCAGTTCTCCTCTGACCAGACGAACCAGCAGTTCAATTCCAGGCTGCAGCAATGTCACATTGTGCAGAGGACTCATCTGGTTCCTGTGGTCTTGTCCCGGTGGTCGTCTGAGACAAGGTCTTTACAGGGGATCTGTATCTGGGGCTCATCTAGTTGTCCTGGTCTCCGCTGTCTTTCAGGGCTGTGGAGGTCCTTTCTAGGTGCTGACCCACCATCTGGTCTGAATACGTACTGGATCCGGTACTGGACAAGAAGCATTATTAACATCAACAAAAATAACTAGGGAAACACTGAATCTTGGCCATGTATGAGACAGACTGGTGGAGAAATCAAAACAAATAAGCGCAACAGCACACACAAAGTAGTTCACAGAAAGTTATAGATGCAAACTAAGGTACAAAAAAAAAAAAAAAAGAGATATGATATAGGTAAGCAACATTACATGACCAAGATATTTCCCCGAATATCAGCACGATTGCAATGTTACACGGATTTTATAAAATAGTAGTTCAATAAACTAGAAGTTAAAATTGAGAGACTTACATTTTAGACACAATATTGACAACTTTGCAGAAGAAAATAGTTTCAATCAAATCCGTAGCGGAACTCACTCATTAAAACAGTCACTTGCTGTCACCTGGTGGTTTGGTTTAATATTTAAATGTATAATTTAATTTTTCCCAACATTTTTTATTTGTATGTGAATTTTTTTTTTAAACATTAATCTTATAACATTACTTATGCATTTGTAATTTTGTGATGTAAATTCATTAAAGGCACCTCTCAACTTCATTAAACAGTCTATGTAAATATATCTACTTCAGATGCCGCTTCTGTTTCCTCTGCAGTGAAAAGATGGAGTTTGTTGACACCAATTTCATTTGAATGGTAACGACTCTAATGGTTTCTTATTATTCTAACCGAATTAATTGAAACAATGTAAGAATTTGATGTGAAAGATGACATATACATTTAATAAGGTTAGGAAAATATGTTCATTTATAAACAGTGGGAAACGACATCTGATTTTATACAGCAACTCATTTCTACCTCTTTCCAGTCACAGAGCACTTTATTTTGAGAGTTGTTAGCGAGAAAACATCTGGAACTTGGTCCAAATTGGCAGAAAGTGTAGTGTTTAATAATGTGTTTTATTTAAATAATTTCTAGCATTGAAAAACTGTAGATTGAAAACAAGTACATTTTTGTTTGTATATGCTGTCAATTACAGTTCTTAGAAAGAAAATCGTTATCGGCAAGTCGCACTTAAAAGAAGAAAAAAAATTGGAATTGGCCAAGAAAATTGCAATCGGTGCATCTCTAAAAAATAACTGACACAGAAAAGCTGCACATCATGTTTATGGAACTATACTTGAAAGAGGTAATCAGGTACAGTAGTAACGGGTGAAAGTCCAACTTAAGTGTACATATCAGCATAAACAACATACGCGTACATAAGTGTACATTTCTAAGCAAATTACAGCCACAGAAAATTAACCCATTCAATTAGGTAGAAAAGGCTGAGGCCATTTCAAAGTCTTTTTTACAGCGGTTTCCTTTAAAACTCACTCAAAGTCCACTTCACCTTGGAATCTCAGAAAGTCTTATCAAGCGTCATTAAAAAAGGCCTCAGCTTTTCACAAAAAGCCTAAAAATTCCCAAACGAAGTAAAATCTACAAACCCTTACCAATGTTTTTTTTCCTCTTATATATGGTAGCTGTCAAACACCTTGTGGACTCATATCTCGATTCAAAAATCCCAAAGAGAGCGGCAATACTGGTGATATTAAGCACGGATGTATGTGACCAACCCCAGATGTGCGTTAATTAACCTTCAGTTGTAGATGTAAGACTGATTTTGCATATCTAGCAGACAGATAAAACCTGAATATACAAGATGTCATTATGTCTGAGATATTTGGCATATTGCCACGTCCCTTGATTTCACAAATGCGCACATGTAGATAATGTGATAAATGTACAGTCAACTTAAAGGGGGTTTTATATGACGGAAAGGCTCAGTTCAGACATTATCATACCACAGGTGATGTCTTTATTACTAGAAATTCATAATTCTACACGGTCTACAAAACCAAATGGTCAGTGACCAAATTAAAATAATTTATGAATCAACTATAATTTGTCAATGAATGCAATGACTGTGTAAGTTCACTTTGAGGAAGATACAATGGCATCACCTGGAACTGTCAGGAACCCAGACACAGCATTTAATGTTTACATCACTACGAGTACAAGTAACAAGCCAACTTGGCTACAATCCCAATGTAAACTGCACAAATGAATCATTCAATAGAAAAAAAAACAAAACACAAATGCGCCATAGAAATATAGATGTTACTTATACAGAGAATTTTCTAAAGGCCAAGAACTAAATGTATCAAGGGTTAGAAAAGGGGCAATCTAGATCTCAGCTTTGGATTCAATTTGAAATGACAACACCGCATTATTAGCTTCATTCAGATTTATGCAGAGCCTGTAAATGTCATTCTGCACTGTAAAATTAATTTTAATGGTGATACCGCTTTTATAGACTGGTTCTTTCATTTTAACATAGGTTTCATTAATGTGTATGTTTTGGTGCGGCAATTGTGAAAGATCTATAACTGCCCACTTGACTTTACACGACTCCAAAGTTCACGCTCTGTATATTTGCGTATTTACACACTAAAATTAACAAGAACAGAATGTACAGAGGACATGAGAACAAACATGCCTCTACCTGAACAGGTAGACACTAACCCTCACACACACACACATAGATTGAGGCCTAAATAGTGAGCAATAATAGGGGAATTGTAGCACACTGGTGTTAAAGAAACTGATCTACTATAATAAAGTAACCGACGCCGACGCACATACGTGCTTCAAGCAATCAGCGTGCATCAACAGTCCTCAGTGCTTTATAACATCAATAGATGATCTGTATTATGTATTGTACGGTTACAAGCTATCGTAAAATTGGCTTTTACCTCCCTAAAAGACAGCAAACCTCCAAAAACAGACATCTTGTAGTGTGCAAGTCATTTTAATTATGACAGCGAGAAAACAGATGTTTGATTTTGCTTTAACATAACTGTTGGCAGTAAAGATACTGCTAGGATTTAAGCAATATTTAAACTGAATTTTTTTTAATTTTCACTCGAGCATAAAAAGGTAAAAATCTATGGGTATTTTTATGCTTTTCTCTTAAGTTTGTTGATTGTGCAGCAACAAATTTAAATGGCAAAGCAACACTACATTGCCATCAAAAACATTTTGCTCTCCAATTCAGGACTTTGTAGCGACTAATTTCTGATTTGCTTTAATTTCATGTTGCTTCTGCAAAACGGAACATGCATGTGTATGCAAATAATATATATTATTACTATATATAAAATGTTGGTTCCATGTACACGGTCACTATTAACTACTGCAACATACTGACCCAATTAAAATCAAATGCAATTTTGCCTAGAAATTAAAAACAAGGTCATTCAAATACTCACTGACATATCAATTCTCAAAATTATAAGCATGTTTTAAAATAAACTACAGTCAATCCTAGCAATGTAATGCTATACAGAGTAAGGCCTGGAGATGAAACTGAAGTTGTACAGGCTGTAAGGGACATTTGCACTCATGAAGAGTGTAGATGTCAAGAGAAAAACAATCACTTGGAGTCATCTCAGGAATTATCAAAATGCATCACAACTTGCATTCAACATCTGTGTGATTCCTGTACATGTTTTCCCCAGCGTGTTTATGGTGTCAAAAATCCAAGGCAATGCAATCCAAATTTGATTCTGTAAACTATAACCAGTAAGGCAAAAATACCACAGGTAGTGTAGCGCTTATGCTCATTTTTAAAAGGGAACAGCTCCCTTAGAGAAAACATGGCTAAATGGTTTATTTAATAATAAATAATTTTGAGCTTCAAATTATGGGTTGTGAGCGATACTACAGAATACAAGAAGTTGTCCATGCTTCACTAAAAATCCACTGTGACAAAAACTCTGACAGAATTACATAATCTAAAACGGCAATACACACATTCACCATTTAATCTAAAAAAATAAAAAATAAATAAATAAAAAACTTACCTCACACACACAAGCACATCAAATCTACTAAAAAGGCACAGAGTTAATAAAGAAAACATTAGCACTCAGCTGAATGATCAGAGAGAGACGTGTGAGAGACCAGTAAAAAGGATTAAAAAAAAAGCCAAGGCCAAGCATGTATAGGTGTATGCAGCGGGGCAAGTGACTTAAAAATAACAACAATTAAATAAAAACCACACACACCAAAAACTACTTAAACATTAAAAAACAATGCCATTTGGTAAACCTTCACGTTTTTATTTATTTTTGTAAAATCAGCTTTAACTAAAAGTACAGCCGTATGACATTCCTAGTTTCACGTACGAATTAAAAACTTCCTTTTTCTTTTGAGGAATTTGGTGGGATTGGTGTGCTTTTCCAGCCCTGGTCTGCATTCCGGTGGGAATGCAATATGGAATGTTCTCCTACAGCAGATTAAGCTATAGGAGCAAGAGGGGAGAAAAGGGGAGGGGGTTCGGTTGTGACGTAACGGAAGTAGAGGGCATCATCATTTACTTCAAAATCCAACGGACATGCAACATAACTGTCTGCGTGCATGCATGTATGAACATACATAGTACAATGGGGGGGTTTGGGGAGACTTCCCACCACAAACACTCCAGGAGGAACCAGGAAACACGGCCGAACGTTATAATTCAAGCCAGTGACTCCATCACGAGAACTCACAACTCGGTCTGAATCAAGATACTTCAATATTTAGTTTTAGTGTAAAAAAAAAAAAAAAACTAAATGGAGATCAGTCCAGCCATAGCTGATATTAATGCACAAGTTAAGAACAAAATTACATCTACAAGTAGAAAAAATAAATAGAAAATTACCACCAAATAATAATAATAAAAAAAAGCTATATATTGTTTAACTTTAAAACCAAAAAACCCTCAAATTTTTTAATTAGGGCACGATTGAAGCATACACAAATAAAAACAAATTGAGAAATATAATTGACACTAATTTAGGCTGAATATGATACGCCACACTAAATAAAAAAAAATTCTCAATTTTTAGCAATTGAAACCAAATTAAAAAAGAATGCAAAATACCTAGCTATATTATTTTCTTACAGATTGCAATCATAGAAAATTGTTATGAGTGACAACATTTTTTTTATATTTTAATATTTAAAACATAGCGAAGTTAGCAGCCCTGCAATATTAAATAAAATCTTTAAAAACAACGAAGACTGACTGTCCACACAAAGGTTCCAACTTTTTCCACACACAGAGTATCTGTTCTAGCTGAAGACCCTTTTCCCACACTCTCTTCTAGCAGTTGGGGCCCCCCTTTAAGCCACACGTGTGCATGCGCACACACACACACACACACACACACACACACACACAGTGCAAGCTCTGAGCAAAAACGGCTGTGCTAGTAATCGAGGAAGCTAGCAATGAGAAAGAAAAATGGCATATGAAACTAAACTTCTAAAGGCCAATGGGCTGTCCATGCAGGCTCCGCTCAGTGTACACACAAGCCTGGTTGAAGAACGGTGTCACAATCAACATGTTTTTAATGTATGAAGCATCTGAACTATGCTACCAAATTACAATTATTCATTAAAAGGAAAAGTATATATTAATGCAGGGTAATTTAAACATTAATGTGAATATGTATATATAATTATAGTAGGTCCTGTGTCCACACAGCCTTGTACACACCCTGACCAAACTAAAGCTTCCAGAAAACGGCTCCATAAAATGCACACAACCCCTTGGTACATTCACACACACACACACACACTCACTCAAGAGGCCACAGTTTACCCAACTTTCATATTTTTTTGTGTGTGTAAAGGTGGGCAGGGCCTAAGCCGAGACTCATATGATAGAATGCAAGATCACTCCCATCATGCATTTCACTATACTTAGCTCTCATTGGCTTGCAGTTCAAACCAGCTTTACATACACAACCTCTGACCTGCTCCTATCAACATTACATATGTGCAGCATACACACACAAAATAAACATTATACACTTAACACTTAAATTATACTGTTTCCATAATTTACACAGTAACCTCAGCATATTAAGCTATTGTTTTTGATACACTGTTAGTGTATAAAATTAAACAGCAAATAAACTGTTCACTTAATGTCCTGTCAGCTTAAAAGATCAGCTGGCCCATCAAGAATTGAACTAGCCACAACATGTGTTTAACCATTACGAATTAAAAAAAAATAATAATAAAAAATACAGGCCTACTTTAGTCAAAATAAACAAATCACAAACACTACGTAGCATTAATTTAAATTAAACGTGCTAAATGCTTCATTTGATCGTTTTAACTAAACAAAACCACCATTAACTTAAACCGCGTACAATTCACGTGGAAACTGCGTTATTTTTGACTGAGAACTCGCTATAAAAAAAATATTACCCGCTAGTTATTCACAAATTAAAAATACAGGACGCCGAGAAATTAATAAACGACTTATATGTACATGATGCAGTCGTAACGTGAAAATAAGGCGAATATTAATTATATCTGTAATCGTTACGTCAACTTAATTACAACAATAAAACGGCAACCCACTCGCACACGGTTGGTAAACAGTGCTTTGTGGCTTACACCACGTCTAGTCGTTACTGTTCCTGTGAACCCACAAACCGGTTTTCTTGACAAGACCTCGACCCTTGCAGTCCACGCGCGCTGAGGACTCCATCTCGTGCCTGAGCAGCGCGAGGAGGGGAGAGAGGGGGCGGAAGCATTGAGCGGCATGACTGAATAGTAGTTTCTTCTTTAATGGACGCCACAGCAAGCATGTGCAACGTGAGGTCCCATTTATAACGTTTGCGTTCTCACTTTGCACACCTCTGCTGCGTTTCTTGCTACGTTTTGTCAAGGCCTAAAGGCCCAGTAATATGTGAACTCAGCATATCAAGGGCCTCAGATGTATTACAAAAACCCACATTCCGCACGCTGACATGGAGGTTCAATCAGTAGCATACACATCTTTTTTTGTTACTAAACACGCCTGTGGATTTACATTTAAAGCAGGTAGCCCACATAAAACACCGTCACCACCCTAATCTTGAATTTCGCTTGCAAATAACAGTTTGATGGATAATAAGAACGTAAAAACAAATCAAATGAGAGCCATTTCAAAGATTAAAAACAACAAGAAGCCCGACTTAAAATCAGGGCTTGTCAGGAAAAAATTGAGATAATTACTCAAAACAAAAACGTGGACATAGCCATTTTTTAGATGAAATTGCTAAATTTACAAATGAATCTTACCTTTGTCGTTTAGGGACAGAGTGCTCCACTTCTAAGACTTTTCCGTGGAGTTCTACTTTCCCTGAAAAATATTAATTGTATTTTAATAAATCACATTTTATTTCAAACAAAAAGTCTATTATGTGTCAAAGGTTCACAATGTGCGAAAGAGCAAAAAAAAATAAAAAATGCTATTTAAGCTACGTGTACAGAAACTACACTGACATGTACGATTTCAAGAAAATCTTAACGACAACCCAAAACAAAATTAGTTTTAGTAAAAAAAAAAAAAAAAATCATACATACAAAATTTCCCAGAGGATAAACATGGAAGACAAATTTGCCCCCACGCTTGCGCGAAGGCCTCAGCTACGAGCAGCGTGACATTGATTTAAGAAAACCACGAAAACGTCCACTGACTTATACGGTCTCTTCATGGCAAATATTGCAGCCTTTACACAATTTACACTCGTTCCAAACATAATAAACCCATATTGTGGAGACAGCGGAGTAGTCGAAAGGCCTACAAGCCACCAATGCAACCCAACCACCTGGTGTTCCAGAGCTCGTAATTACAGCGATAAAAGTGATACATTTTTACAATGGCAAAGTTCGCAAAACCACCAGTTCTGTGTAACACTTTAGTTCACTTTCAGAGAGTGCTCCACGAGCTGCGTTTAAAAGCCACACGAAACACCTAGAGCATTTTAATTCAAATAAATAGTATGTGCAACCACTCGCCGCTTGGATATCCGAGTTGTTATACACATTATTTCACATTTCGCCCTGCACAGTGCACACACAAGTAACGCTGCAACTTTGATGGACAGTTGCCGTTCAGTTATTTTGATACTAAAGCGAGACTTGGCGTTCTCGGCGAGTAAAGCCCGTGGTTTAAAAAAAACAAAGTGAATAGTCTACACTTGCTCAGTGTACGAACACATCCCTGTTTTGCATAGGCGTCTAATTGTTAAACGCGACCGTTGCATGTGCATTGTAATTCATTTGGAGGGTGGACAAAATCACATCGGCTACGCACAAAAGTCTCAC